>NW_015505554.1:830991-851986 GCF_001515645.1 Sinocyclocheilus grahami
GGACCACTTAGGGAACCTGTTGAAGAAAGCATGCATGGAGATGCACAAACAAACATTACAGTCAACAGAATCTCCATTGAGAGTGTGGAACAGATGCTGATACAACAGTACAACCACGATTTTCCTGAAAGAAATTGTGATGACAAAGCTGAATTATCGCAGATGGATCACCAGTTTTTGGAATCTGTGTCTGATTCAGTGCAGTTTTCTGATGGTCATTATTACATTGACCTTCCTATCAAGAAAACAGTTGTCCAAATGCCTAACAATCGAAGTGCTGCTGTCCAGCGAGCTCTAAATATCAAGAAGAAATTTCAGAAAAATCGTTCCTTTCATTTACCGTACACAAACTTCATGACTGACATGCTAAGCAAAGGTTACGCAGTCAAGGTGACTACATTACTCTTAAGACGTCAAGATGGTCAAGTTTGGTATATACCTCACCACGGGGTATACCATCCTCAGAAGAAGAAACTGAGAGTGGTGTTTGACCGTGCTGCCAGTTTCCAAGGAATGTCTTTAAATAGTGAGCTCCTACAGGGTCCGGACATCACAAATTCACTCAATGGAGTGCTCACTCGCTTCAGACAAGAGTCAGTTGCCATGATTGCAGATAGTGAAGCTATGTACTACCAGGTGAGAGTTCCTGAAAAAGACAGTGACATGCTCCACTTCCTATGGTGGCCAGATGGAGATGTAAATCAGAACTTGGATGAGTACAAGATGGTTGTCCATATCTTTGGAGCGAAGTCATCTCATAGTGTAGCTATGGTTGTCCATATCTTTGGAGCGAAGTCATCTCCAAGTGTAGCTAACTTTGCCCTTAGGAAAACAGCAGAAGACAATCGGAGCAAGTCATCAGTTGAAGCAGTCAATACAGTTCTCAAGAACTTTTATGTAGACGACTGTTTAAAGTCTGTTTCAAGCTCTACTCAAGCAGTTGCCTTGCACAATGATCTCACAAAACTCTGTGCGAGTGGATGATTTCGTCTTACAAAATGGGCAAGCAACAGTCGTGCATTGTTGGCCTCTATTCCTGAAAGTGAAAGAATTGCAGATGTCAGAGACTTGGATTTGAGCAAAGATGCACTTCCTGCAGAGAGAGCATTAGGGGTGTTATGGTGTGTCAATTCAGATGTGTTCAAATTCAAGATCAATTTGAAAGAAAAACCTGTAATCAGAAGAGGAATCCTGTCAGTCACAAGCTCCATCTATGACCCCCTGGGCTTTCTCGCACCTGTGATATTGCCATCAAAGATTCTAATGCAACAGTTGTGCAGAGAAAAACTTGCATGGGATGATGATATTCCAGAACAGAGTGCAGAAAAGTGGATTTTCTGGTTACGCGTGATAATTCAGTTGGCTTACTTCAGTGTACCAAGGTGTATAAAACCAGTTGACTTTGGAGTGTCCACTTCCGCGCAACTACATCACTTCTCAGACGCTAGCGAGGTGGGATATGGAGTTGTTTCATACCTCAGACTGTTAAATACTGATGGACTCACACATTGTGCCTTCATGATGGGAAAGTCTCGTGTGGCGCCATTGAAGCTGATCACCGTTCCACGTATGGAGTTGACTGCTGCAGTTGTTGCTGTTAGAACAGACAAGATGCTGAAAGATGAACTGGAACTAGAATTGCATGAATCTGTATTCTGGACTGACAGCACCACTGTTTTGAGATATATTGACAATGAAGGTCTTCGTTTCAAAACGTTTGTTGCCAACAGAATTGCCATTATACGAGAATCAACTAGACCACAACAGTGGAGGTACGTCAATACCTCAATGAACCCTGCTGATTGTGCATCCAGGGGACTTACTTGTGAAAGGTTCATGAAAAATGTGAGCTGGATCAATGGTCCTTCTTTTCTCAAAGAACCAGAAAGCAAGTGGCCTGAGACAAATCATGACCTATCAACAAATGTGGATGACAGTGAGGTTAAACACTCAGCCTCAGTAAATCTTGTGTGTGCAGTGGATTGCACAGATGCTGTGAACAAATTGATCAATTACTACTCCGATTGGTACAAATTAAAGAGAGCCGTGGCATGGATCCTTTGTTTCAAAGACATGCTTATACAGCGCAGCAATCAAATAACAGTCAAAAACAGAGAAGTTTGGAGTTGTAAAACAAATTCCACAGCGGAAAACTGCAAGGCTCTAACAATGCAGGACTTAACAAGGGCTGAAAATTAGATCATCAAGTTTACTCAAAGTCAAAGATTCAAAGAAGAAATATCCATGTTGCAAAAAGGTAATCCATCTGTGAAAAAGAACAGTTGCCTTTCTAAAATGGATCCAACACTTCAAGATGAATTGCTAAGAGTTGGAGGTCGTCTTGGAAGATCTGCAATGTCTGAGCATGTAAAGCATCCCATCATTATACCCAAAGACTCACATGTCACAACTTTAATCTTAAGAGACATTCATGTGAGAATTGGACATTGCGGAAGGAACTATATGCTTTCAAAGTTGCGACAACAATTCTGGCTTCCTTCTGCAAACTCCATTTGTTAGGAAGCTTCTCTCCAGATGTGTGACATGTAGAAAGATCAGAGCAAAGGCTGCAGAGCAGAAAATGTCAGAGCTGCCACTCGACAGAATAATACCAGATCAACCACCCTTCACCAATGTCGGGGTTGACTACTTTGGACCATTTGAGGTCAGACAAGGTAGAAGTATTGTTAAAAGGTATGCGGTATTGTTTACCTGCCTGACAACAAGAGCTGTGCATATTGAAGTTGCACATACATTGGACACAGACTCGTGTTTAAATGCCATCCGACGCTTTGTGTGCAGGAGGGGTCAGGTGTCAATCATGAGAAGTGACAATGGTACTAATTTCGTAGGTGCTGAGGTTGAACTGCGCAAAGCCATTCAACAGTGGAACCAATCAAAAATTGAAAGCACTCTCTTGCAAAAAGGAATACAGTGGATGTTCAAACCACCCTCTGGTTCTCATTTTGGTGGAGTGTGGGAAAGACAGATAAGGTCTGTTAGAAAAATCCTGAGATCTGTGCTGAAAGAACAAACACTTACTGATGAGAGCTTGCATACATTCCTGTGCGAAGTGGAAGCAATAATAAACGACAGACCACTTACCGTTACAACAGATGATCCCAAAGATCTGGAACCCTTGACACCTAACCACCTGTTATTAATGAAAAGGCAACCAGCCTTACTTCCTGGACTTTTCAAAAAAGAAGACATATATGCACGTCGCAAGTGGAAACAAATTCAGTATCTTGCTGACCTATTCTGGAAGCGGTGGGTGCGTGAGTATTTACCTTTGCTCCAGGAGCGTCAAAAATGGACTCAAGTAAAGAAAAACCTTTCAGTTGGAGATGTTGTCCTGATAATAGATGACTCGTCCCCAAGAAATTCTTTGGTCTTTGGAAGAATCACGAAACCGTTTCCAGATAAAAAAGGACTGGTAAGACGTGTGTTGGTTAAAACTAAGACCAATACCTTGGAAAGGCCTATTGACAAGTTGTGCATTATCTGTGAAATGGACTGTTAACTACTCAAATATTAAGGAGTGTTTCTCTACCATACAAAGAATATGGGCATTTCAGAAAATAGATAATAAACACTCATTGTCTTTAAAGTGAAGCATAATGTAGATATTATTTCAGCATGGCTCTATTGTTTTTGTTAAAAAGGTAATTGTCAGTCTGCCTGCCTGTCAATTAGGGGCCGGTATGTAAGAGCCATATTTCATATTTCAGAATTTATATTTTCACATTTTTATTATGTAAATTTGGTACAATAATTGTTCTTGTTAAGTAATTTACTGTCGAATATATTTATTTGGTTTATATTTGTTCTTAATGCGCATGTTCAGTGACGTCGTTTTTTTTTGTAGTTCACGCAAAAAGATATTGACGCACATGCACAAGTTCAGACGAACGGTGGGAGAACACAAGCTTTTGACCATTTCATAATTGTATATGATATAGCATAAATTTGGCTTACAAGTACAGTATCTCTACAAATAAGTTGTTGAGAAGATATCGCTGAACAAGAGGATTATGCTGTATTTGAGAAATGTGATTCTTTATTGAATTGGAAGAATAAACCACTAAAAAGGAAACTATGGACTTCGAGTGATGAATACAAGCTAAGAAGATACGCGTCAAAACTTGTGGAATAACTAAAAGATATTCACATGTCCCGTACAATAATAATAAATATAGCTGCAAGCATCAATTAAGGGGCCAAGCACAGCAGAGGCAGAATGAGGAGCAAGCATGGCAGGGAGGATCAGATCAAATGCAATGAATAATTAAAGACATTTTAAGGTGATTTTACTCAAAATGCCAGAAAAATCATATATTCAATCATTAGTAATATGATCTAATGGTTTATCACTTTTGATAAACAGATGCAGTTTGGCAAATTTCTTAATGTGGTAAATGAAAACCGTTTCATCTATCAACACGAAATCTATCACTTTTTGCCATCATGGTCTGAAGATAATCTCAGTCAAATTTGGTGAAAATTGGACCAACGGTCCAGGAGGAATTATAACAAGTAGGGTTTCAAAGTAAATTAAAATGGCGGACAGAAATTCCAGTTGATTATGGCATAATTGGTATCAATGTTCATAATATTGTATTGTATTATAATGTTCATGGCATAATCCAAGGAATCTAACAAGAACAGTCAAATGACAATTTTGCTTTTTGAGTACCTCCATGGCATGGTCCCGAAGACACATACCGAGTTTCATGACGATATGCCAATGCGTTCGTAAAATATAGAATTTTACGACAAAATTCAAAAGAGTCCAGTCTTGTGATTTTTGGCCAAACCGTTTAGAAGTTATTAGCAAAAATTTTAATTTTTCATATCTCACTGTGCCAAAACAGGAAACGCTTGTTTTGTTTAGGAGACATGCTGAAATCGCGTTTGGTCTCGTACTGTACCGTGTACCTTGTCAGTGTTGTGCGCTTTGCTTGGCCATTTGTTGTGATAAACAGGAAAGTGTGTTCAAGCGCCAGCAAAACAAAGTGTTAAGATATACTCTTTGAGAGATGCAGTCAATTAGCAGAAGTTAAAAGCAGTTTGTAAGTGTATTTATTTCTTGTCTCAGTGTTTAGCGCAGTTATCGTTGCTAGGCAACGCTTGTTTTGTTTAGGAGACGTGCTGAAATCACGTTTGGTCTCGTACTGTATCATGTACCTTGTCAGTGTCGTGCGCTTTGCTTGGCCATTTGTTGCGATAAACAGGAATGTGTGTCCAGCTGAATTCAATTTGAGTTTTGTTAAATAAATTTTAAAAAAGCTTAGTTTAGTTTAGGTTACTGCGGAAGCGGTTGTGGCTGCGGTCGTGTGAAGGCCTCCTCATGTGAAGACCGAAGAGTGTAAAGACCATCGACTCTACCATGCGACTCCACCGGGCAGGGACACCGGCAAAGGATAAGTATCGCTTTTTTATTTCTCCTCTTTCCTACTACTTGTTTAACTTCTGTTTCAGTTTTTATAACCATTTCTTACTATGTGTCAGTAAGTTGTTGTTATTTTAGCATGTGTGTTTGGCTCAGTGTTAGTTTTTTAGGATTACTGATAAACTAATGTAGTTTGATTTGTATTAGTTATCTATTTTAGTTTTAGTTACAGTTGTAGTAATGTTGTCATTTTATTAGTTTTTTATTATGTTTGTATAGGTTTTTTATTAAGTTTTAGTTTTATTTAATTTGAGTTATTTTAGTACTTCAACATACAAAATGGAAATGAAATAATATATATATATATATACAGTATATATATATTGAATGTATTTATATATATGTGCATGTATATGTATATGTGTGTGGCTACACAACTATGTGTGTAGTTGTTTTTTGGTGTTTGGCTTAGTGTTATGTTAGAATCATTATTATACTCAAAACTTTTGTTCTTTTCATATTTTGAATTGTTTTTTTTATTATTTAATTTTCTTAAATGTGTATATATATAGTATTTATAGAGTTTTAGCTTTTAGTTTTAATTACTTTTTCTTATTTGTAAGTCGCTTTGGATAAAAACTGTGTAGGTACCCTCAGGTCATGGTTATTATAAAACACACCCAGTTAGGTTTGAATATGCTAAAGCATTGCAGAGATATTGCCTCACATCCATTTTGGTGTGCTCTTGGTGCTCTTATTCGATATCAGTTCGACTAATCAAGTAATCAACTTTTTGCCAGCATGGGCTGAAGATGATCAGAGCCAATTTTGGTGAAACGAAACAAACAGTCTAAGACGAGTTCGAAAAAGTAGGTTTTTCAAATAATTAAAAATTTTAATTTTAGTATGGCCCCTTGGCCCCTAATAATAACAACTTTTTGCCATTGTCTGAAGATGAACTCAATAGAGTTTGATGAATTAAAAATGGCGGACACACTCGCCTTGTCTTGTAAACAGTTTACCAAAAAATAACACCATAATCCAAAGAGAAAAATTATACCTGTACATTAAGCATAAAAGCATAAAAACAACTTTTACAAATCCATTGCAAATGTTTCATTGAAAGTGTTATGTATTAAAGGCAATTAACAAATCATCTAATGCCCTTAAATATGATGTGTCTGTATAATATGTCTTATTTTATAAATTTTTAGGGCTTGTTTTGTTTGTTCTATTGATGGCTCAGCCAAAACAGGACAATAACAGACTATTATTATATTATAACTATTATTATTCCTTTTAATTATACAAATGTCTCATTATAACATATATAAATTTCTAAAACTGATCAGAGTAAAAACTATTGACACTTGTTCAGCAGTTTGAATTAATTAAATTGTGAAGAACAAAGGATTGGAGATGCTTTTACTTGCGTTACTGTGTTATAAGCCTTCTGCATGGTAGGCATATTTTTCAATGTTTTTAATAAAGTGGTAGGGGCAGAATCACCTTTGCAAAAAGTAGTGGGGACATGTCCCACCCATCCCACCTGCCAATTCCGCCTATGCAATTAACCCATCTCTCCCCCAAAAACCTAAGTCAATAGTCATGGAAGACAAACTTAATGGTTTCATTTTTGTTTGATCTACAGTGTCTTAAATATAAAGTGTTATCATATAAACTACAGAGTTTGTCAAGAGTTGTAAAGCAGCAAAACCTTGTTAAATAAGTAAATTATAAGATTAGATTAGGGTTCAGTGACTGCATGTACAAACAAATTCAACAATGAACAACTTTGAGGCCATATTAGAATCTCAATATGGCTCCAAGAATAAATTGTTAAATTGTATCATTAAAATATATAATTTCCTTCTGTCAAAACAACTGCATTGAACATACCTGTCTGAATACCATAACTATTATTTTTCCTAAGTTTGCGTGCCTGTATCTCAAGAATTATAAAAGACATCTCAATATGATTTTAGATTCTGGTTTCTAATAAACAATGGTGGAAAGAGTACAGAAAAAAATACTCAAGTAAAAGTACCATTACGTTCCAAAAAAAGTAGTGTGAGTAGAATAAAAAGTACTTGTCCAAAAAACTACTTGAGTAAGAGTAAAAGAGTAGCTTATTTAAAAGTACTCATGAGTAGTGAGTACTGAGGCAGATTCTACCCCTTATAATAAACGCTATACACTGCAATTAAAAAATTTAGAAAACATTGTACATACTGTAATTCATATTATCTTTTGTTGTTTGTCAGAAAGAATGAAGAATATCCATCATCCAGCAGTTTTACTCTTTAAAATACATCATAACAACATTGAAAAAGTATTCAAATTGTGAAAAGATGAAAAGAGTTGTTCTCAGTACACTCAACACCATTTAAATCATAATGTCTGAAAAAATATATTATTTTTAAGGTATGCAATTGTTGCACATAAAATATTAATGTTTAGAACAATGCAAAGACTACAAAACCATAAGAAACTAATTTGAGAGTTCATCACACACCATGACTTGGGTTAAAAAGAGAGATTAAAAAGAGCAAATTTCTTTCCAAAACAGTGCCATTTTTAGCATTTTGTGATAAAGAAATGAGAATCATAAACATGATAATTTATGTTACAATTTAGTCATAAATGCACATTGTTCTAGAAGGGGCCATCAGCCCCTACCTTTTACACAGCTACATTTACTCAAATTGTTATGCTGATGATACAATTTGTAAGGAAAAATTAAATAGGGAAGTATTTCTGAAAGTAAACACACACACACGTCTCTTTGCGGGGCCACGTCAGTCTGGGCGAATAAGCTGCTCTAGCAGCAGCATCCACCCAAAGGAAAGAAAAATCAAAAGTGAAAAAATCATGGCTGCATCAACACTACTGCTGTTCCTGAAACCACGCCTTCTTTCTTTGCGTGCACATTTGGGCGGCATTATGCTAATATTTCCATATAGTGACGTAGATATGTGGGGGCGTGTTAGAACGAGCCATTTTAGGTAGGCGTGGTTGACTCTTAACTTTTATAAAGAATATCTCTTTGGATTTGAGACTTTAGTCTTTGCAACTTTACAGATCTTCTTTATGCATCAAGAGCTTGTAACACTCCAAAGAGAAAGGAAAAATTGAAATCGCATCATATGACCCCTTTAATATCTCAAATATTTCTCCTAGACAGAAATGAGTTTACTTCAAGATCGAATTGCGATTTTTGCTTGAGTCTCCTGCTTCTCAAACTTGTCTCCTGAGTAGAGGTCTGCACAGGCTTTAAACTGAAGCCCGAACCTGACCCGTACTCGAGATCGTCTGACCCAGCCCGACCCGACCCGAGCGGCACAGTTCAATTTAGAGCCCGAATCCGACCTGAATTTTTTTTCCCACAACAAATAGCCAATTTAAAAAAAAAATGCTGTATTTCACGATTGCATGCAATGGTCAGTAAACAAATACATGTAAAGAAACAGAATCATTAAGGCTCGGCCAGTTCACAAGGCAAAAGAAAAAACACTTACCAGTTATGAAAGTTTATGAACATCAGGTGCCTCGGTCACATAAATTCTGCTGAGTTTTTGAATGGTTGTATACGACAAGACGATAATTCTTCCATCGTGCAAATTATGGTCATTTTCATTAGTTGAGGCTCGTTAGCATTCGGCCTGCTTTAAATCAGACACAGAGATGCAGTGCGGTAAGATCGCATTTATTTGAATTAATTAATTATATCATTTATTTGAATTAGCGAGAGAAAGAGAGAAAGAGAGAGGGATGAAAGTTGCGTGTGTGAACCTGCGTCTGCGAGCCTCTCTCTACAAGCAATGAGGCTTAGTTCCTTCAAAAACAGTGATTTTACCCCTCATTGCAGAGAAATATAACGTTGCGAGTCAGTAGCCTGTCGAAGCTATTTTACTAATAAAAGTTTCCGTGCTGTGTTGTCGTGTGCAATAATGTGTGTGCGTGCATCTATGAAAGCAGCGTAGCCTAGGCTACTGCATATAATTTTAGTTTAGCTATAAACCCGAGCCCGACCCGAAGCTATTCATTAAACATTAACCCAAACCCGACCCGAAACCCGAAAGTATTTCGGGACCCGTCGGGCTCGGGTCAGGTAGCAGACCTCTACTCCTGAGACAAAAACATTCTCACAATGGTCTCCTTTAAAGTTTTAGAAGAGACCTCATCATCATCACACACTGTGCTCAGATTTTTCTCCTTAACTAAAGACTCTGGTGGTCTCATATTTGTCTCCTTTGTCTCTCAACAACTTTACAAAGTGTGCAAATGTCTCAATATGAGCTCAAACATTTCTACCATATAATATGTATTAATAATCAAATTAGTCAATTGATAATCAAGATGGAGTCATAAGCCATTTGTGTGCCTTTCAGTAAAGAAAAGCTCCAGGGTTACTTTTTTTCCTGTAAATCAGTTTTGATAAAGGCATCGGGTACATTGCTATTTCCAACAACAAATTGTGCCTACCCAGAGGAAAGAAAAATCAAAAGTGAGATCTCTTTAACATCTCAAATGTTTCTCCTAGACATAAATGAGGTTACTTTAAGATCGAATGGAGATTTTTGCTTGAGTCTCCTGGTTCTCAAACTTGTCTCCTGAGACAAAATCTCTAACACTCTCACATTTGTCTCCTTTAAAGTTTTAGAAGAGACCTCATCATCATCATCACACACTGTGCTCAGAACTAAAGACTAAAGACTATTTGTCTCCTCCAGTGTTTCAAACAAGATCTCAACAACATCACAGACTGTGCTCAGATTTTTCTCCTTAGAGACTCTGGATCTCTCACATTTGTATCCCCAAATGTTTTGAAGAGATCTCAATAACATCACACATTGTGCTCAGTTTTCTCTTAAGCTAAAGACTCAGGGGGTCTCATATATGTCTCCTTTAAAGCTTTATAAAATATCTCAACAACTTTACGTAGTGTGCACCAAGTCAAGTACTTGAAAGGCTCTAAATAAAGGGGAAAAAACTGATAAATTCAGAGTTTAAGCCTATATTAAGAGAGAAATCATACAGAAAAAAAGGATAATGTTACTATTTATAGGAAAATGTTTATGTGCTTAGGCACAATTTGTTGTTGGAAATAGTAATGTACCCGATGCCTTTATCACAACTGAATTACAGAAAAAAGTAACCCTGGAGCTTTTCTTTACTGAAAGGCACACAAATGGCTTATGACTCCATCTTGATTATTAATTGACTAATTTTATTATTAATACACATTATATGGTAGTAAAGTTTGAGCTCATATTGAGACATTTGACATTTGCACACATTGTAAAGTTGATGAGAGACAAAGGAGACAAATGTGAGAGCTCCCGAGTCTTTAGTGTAGGAGAAAAGTCTGAGCACAGTGCGTGATGTTGTTGAGATCTTTTCTAAAGCTTTAAAGGAGACAAATACGAGAGATCCAGTTTCTCTAGCTAAGGAGAAAAATCTGAGCACAGTGTATGATGATGATGAGGTCTCTTCTAAAACTTTAAAGGGGACCATTGTGAGAATGTTAGCGTTTTTGTCTCAGGAGACAAGTTTGAGAAGCAGGAGATTCAAGCAAAAGTTTCCATTCGTTCTTAAAATTACCTAATTTCTGTCTAAAAGAAATATTTGAGATGTTAAAGAGACCTCACTTTTGATTCTTCTATCCTCTGGGAAGTCTCCATTTGATGTTAAAGTAACCTCATGTCTGTCTAGCAGAAACATTTGGGATGTTAAAGAGAGCTCTTTTTTATTTTATTTTTGTGTCATTTATCAACACCATTTCAATCAAACACAATACATGCATTGTCATATTTGAAGTTGTTTTGTGTAGACAGTGTTTTATTGCACAATGATTTAACAGAGGAAATCATAAACCTATATTTACATGAATCCAAAAATGGGCTGTACAGGACAAACTTTTTAATGCTTAAAAAAAAAAAACACTGGTACACTAGCAGGCCCGGCTCCAAAATCAAATCACTGAGGGTGCTTCTTAAATTAGTGAGGGTGCTCTCTCTCTCTCTATTTATTTATTCATGTAAAAGCCATCCATTGCTATGGCGCAAAGAGCGCTCCCTTATAATCACTCATCTTAGTTCATCGTGACCTCACAAAGTTACATTATAATCAATGAAGTTCTCAATGCGCACAATGAATCGTCTAGGTTACTTGTGTAACCCTCGTTCCTTGAAGGAGGGAACGGAGACGTTACGTCAGTCGTGACTGACGAATTGGGATCTCGCCCGAGAGCCCAATCACCTTCGAGTGTTAACTAAACAAGGCAATGACAGTTGGCGTGCGTGTTTCGCCACGCGCACCCAGCGGGTATAAAAGGAGAGCGCGTGCAAACGCACATCAGTTTTTCGCTGAGGAGCCGAGACTACGTGCCCCGGCCGTACAGCGGTGGTACAGCAACCGTGGCGACGGAACGTAACGTCTCCGTTCCCTCCTTTAGGGAGGTGTGTGTGTCCGTGCCGAGGGGACCCTCGGCCAGGAAGTAAAACAACTGGCAATGGGACGTGTCCGGGGCGGCAAACAGGCTCCACGCTGCGGCCGTTGTGAAGGCTGCTGCTGGAGCGGAAATGGAGGCCACAGGAGGGCGCTCTCGGCAACGAGCAGACAGAGGGGCTGCAGCCGGCGGTGGGGTGGCTACAGCAGCCGACCGCCAGGGCAGGATGTGTCGAGACGCCTCCGTCTGCTTCTATGCGGCGGAGAACTGTTGGGCAGAGCCCTCCACCGCTTCGCCGAATAGGCTGGCCTGGGAGATCGGGGACTCCAGGAAGCGATGCTTGTCGGTCTCCCTCATATCTGCCCAAGTCAGCCATAGGTGGCGCTCCTGGACCACCAATGTGGACATCGTCTGACCCAGGGCCCGCACCGTGACTTTCGTCGCCCTAAGTGCGAGGTCTGTCGCCGTGCGCAGTTCCTGCAGCACACCTGCACACTGCAGCACACCACCCTCGTGCAACCACCGAAGATGAGCAGCACTGAATGGCAACCCCCGCTGACGCGCCGTAACACCAACGCCAGCTGTTTCTTCCAAACACTCGCGGAGATTCGTCCTGAGAAGGCTCAGCTCCGAAGCGAAAAGCTGATTGTCATTGCGAAAAGCAACTGTCATTGGCTTGTTTAGTTAACACTCAAAGGTGATTGGGCTCTCGGGCGAGATCCCAATTCGTCAGTCACGACTGACGTAACGTCTCCGTTCTCTCCTTCAGGGAACGAGGGTTACACAAGTAACCTAGATGACTGACGTAACGTAGAACGTAGAACAGGAACTTTAATTTCTGAAAATTTAAATCGCGTCTAAATTTTGTTGTAATGAGATGATGTGCTGAAAACATCACCTGAACAAAAACTCAGGCAATTTGAGCTGTGACTGGATTCTAACTTAAAAGCCTCTGACTGTTTATTGTGTTCAAGAAATCAACAGATATGTCTGTGATTGGCTACATTGCTCAATGCTGTACAAACACGTTGAATAGAAACCAATCTCCAGAACGCAAACCATAACGCACTGAATAGTTTGCCAAATTTGCAATGAAATGCCATTATTACAGCTTTAACTGAGGGTGCTATTAATTTAGTTTGAGCACTCTCTAGCATCCCTGTTCGGCCTGTACACTATAGTGTTACATTTGTTAAAAAGATTTTGATCTTACACTAAACATCTTGCACTTCAAAGTCTTGGAAAATGTGCTGTATATACAATGCTGGGCATTGAAGATAAATTTAAACTAGTAACCCTTGATATTCTGAAATGTTTAATACTATTTAAATGATAGTTTTAGTTTTTACAATATTAGCAAAAGCTTAACGTTTTTTCTCAAATACAATTGAAGATATCTTAAGACAAAGCTTACTGTATTATCTCAATGAGACATACTGTATAAAAGAATCACCGCTTAGTATCCTAAGCGTAGGGTAAGCTGTCAGAGCCTTGTTGGCAGCACATTGACGTGAAGGAACAACTGCACCTCAGACAGCATGAATTTGAGTCCTAGCTAAAAGTACTTTCCTGCTCCTGTTCCCTTCTCACCTGTCCAATCATTTCCTGTCTCTACTCCTACTGTCCTGAACATTAAAGATGAAAAAACCCAATGTAATCAAGAAAAAAATAAAGAGCAACCACTGAGCAGTAAAACATTTCTATAAGAGTCTTGAAAGAGATTACAGCAAGACAATAAAGAGACCTCCCATGTTTATCACAGTCCATTCTCATTTTGGAGTCCTTTCTCTCAGAACGTTCTCATGTCTCAGTTGTGTCTACTTTTACTTCTCCTATGGAATTTTAGGAAAAACATCTGAGACACTGTTGATTCTAAAATGAGAAATACATGAGAATCACAACTAAGTCTCCTGAGTTTAGAAAGAGCGAACTCTGAGCAATAAAATATTCTTATAATGGAGTCTTGATAGAGATTGCAGCAAGACAATAAAGAGATATTCTATGTTTTTCCAACACATTCTCAGTTTTGACTCAAATATTTCTCAAGTCTCATTTGTGTCTACTTCTGTTTCTACTAAGGAATTTTAGGAGAAACATCTGAAATGCTGTTGATACTAAAATTAGCGATATATGAAAATCTCGTCTAAGTCTCCTGAGCGTAGGAAGAGCAACCATTGAGCAATACATTATTCCTCTGGGTAATCTAATTATTTGTGCACAAGTAAACGTAGTCATAGTGATAATAGCGGGTTATCGTGGGCACTTAAAATGCCATGAGTAAACCTTATCCTCAGTGGTTTGTGATTGTAGCTCCATGTAGCTTTGCTTTTCTGTTGAATCTCTATCTTACTATCACTCTCTTTTGTTTAAAGTGATAAAATATAAACTTAATTCCCACCATATATTCGATATTATCTATCAAACTAATCTGACTAATTTGATTGTTCACTTTAAATTTTAAATCGAGAGTGCAGCGCGTGTACAGCGCGTTAGCATTCGTTAGCCGGTTAGCTTGTCATTCACATTTCCATTCGCGTTTCTATTCCGTTCCTATTACCGTTTTTTTTTTCTCTTGCCCCGTTCTTTTCTCTCTCGGTCCGTTTTTCACGAGTTCATCAAACAACAGTGGTAAGTCAGAATCATTCATCAATCACGGTGAGTAATGGCTTTTTCTTCTGCTATTGTTGTTTGCACCTCTTGCCACATGTATAGTTTATCGCTCTCTGTCGGCGACGAGGGATTCACATGTGATAAATGCAGGGAAATAGTTAGGCTGACAGAGAAAATTTCAGAACTAGAGCCATGCATCCAAACTTTAATAGAGGACAGTAAGAATGTGAGGGCTGTAGATACGGCTTTGGATGCGATTAGCTCAGGGAATCCTGTACATTGTTTGGTTCTGGTTACAGCATAGTTGTAAGTCAAAACACCGCTCTTCCGTTCCGATCAAACACCGCTCTTCCGTTCCGATCAAAACATTAAACAGCTTCTCCCCTCTCAGTTACACACCCACTGAGAAACCTGATCAAAGTGCTCTAGTTATTGGCGATTCTATTGTACGGAACGTAAAAATAGAGACACCAGCCACCATAGTCCAATGTTTCCTTAAATAAATAACAACATTACATCCCTTTTCCTTGAATAAATTACATCACATCCCTTTTTCTTAAATAAATAACAACATTACATCCCTTTTCCTTGAATAAATAACATTACCTACTAAACAGTTCACACTAAACACTAGTCCAACACCAAAACACTCAATTGCTCCATTTTACCATTTACAACACATACATTTTTCAATACCAAGAGTATTTCACTTTTCTTTCATTTTTTATTTTTATTTTTTACAAGTCCAGTCTAACAGGTGGTTTTCTAACACGATTAGATCTTCGTAAGATTGGATTGTCAGTCTTTGATACAGATGAAACCAGTTCAGGGGACTGTACAGAGAGCAACAGGAACAGACACAGAGGGCATTTCTGGAGAAGATTTCTCAACTTCATGAGAAGTTAGCACATCCAAAGGAGACAGTTCTATATTTGACTTACATATTTCTGCAGACTTCAACAAACTACTCCGATTTCTCCTTAGCACTTGCCCATCCTCTGTTTGAATAAGATATGATCTTGGATTTACTTCTTTTAAAACAACAGCTATCTTTCTCCATCCTGTTAGCTCCTCAACTCTAACCACATCTTGCTCAGAAAGAGGTATCAGTTGCCGAGATCCCTTATCATAAAATTCTTTCCGTTTCCTTTTCTGATGTTGCATCTCTTTCAATGTCAAACTTTTGTTTTCTCTTTTAAGAGACAACTTTGGCAATGTGTCACGCAGTTTACGGTTCATCGGTAGTTCGGCAGGAGATAACCCACAACCAAGTGGGGAGGAATTCAATTCAATTCAATTTTTAAAAATTCAATTAAGAAAACTTTATTAATCCCAAAGGGAAATTGCTTCCCATGTTACAATTACTCTCAAATAAGAAAGAAAGAAATAAATAAATAAATAAATAAATAAATAAATATATACCTATATATCAATAAAATAAAAATAAATAAATAACAATAAAACACATGTAAATAATAATATAAAACTATACCAGTAAAAATGGTAGTTTAGATCAAATATAAAATTAATTAAAGTGGAATAAAATGACAAATGTGGAATATAATAAGTCCAATATGGTAATGGTAATTAAGTACAGTAGTTATATAGTATGTATTGCACACTAATCTTAGTATTAATAAATAGGCAGTAATAATAATAATAATAAATTGCATTGCACAAGAAAAAGTCCCCTTATTGCATATAAAATGAACATGTATTGCACATGCATTACTCAAAAAATGTCCCAGCACTTATAGAGAGGAGTTGTACAGCCTAATGGCCACAGGGATAAAGGATCTTCTGAAGCGCTCAGTGGAACACTTGGCAGTAATCAGTCTCTGGCTGAATGTGCTCCTCTGGTCGACCAGCACACTGTGTAGTGGGTGAGAAGGATTGTCCATGATTGAGTAAAGTTTTGACAACATCCTTCTCTCAGCCACAACGTGAACAGGGTCCAGCTCCATGCCAAGTACAGAGCCAGCCCTCCTAACTAGTTTGTCCAGTTTATTTCTGTCTGCCACCTTCATGCTACTTCCCCAACAGACCACCGCATAGAAAATTACACTAGACACCACAGACTCATAGAACATCTGCAGCATAGTGTTGCAGACGTTAAAAGACTTGAGTCTCCTCAAAAAATACAGCCTGCTTTGACCTTTCTTGAAGAGTGCTATTGAATTTGATATCCAGTCCAGTTTGTTGTCTATATGGACTCCCAGGTATTTGTAATTTGCAACAATCAAATCGATTGAAGAAAAGATTAAGCTCATTAGCATGATCTATATTGCCCTCCAACAGCTGGCTGCCGGTCTTGTAGCCAGTGATGGATCTCATGCCTCTCCACACCTCCCTCAAGTTATTTTGTTGCAGGCCATTCTCCAATTTCCTCCTGTACTTTTCCTTTCCCTCCCTTATCTCGACAGACAGTAGTCTTTGAGCCTTCTTAGCTTCCTCCTTATCACCTGTCCTAAAAGCCCTATTTTTATCATTGAGAGCACCTTTAATGTCCTTGGTGACCCAGGGTTTATTGTTAGGGAAGCAATGAATAGTTTTCGGGGGCATGCAGATATCAACACAGAAATTAATATATTCTGTGATGCAGTCAGTCAGTTGGTCAATGTCCTCACCCTGTGGCTCACAGAGCACCTCCCAGTTAGTAGACTCAAAGCACTCCTGCAGGGCAGCATTGGCTTTATCAGACAATTTCCTCACCTACCTGACAGTAGCAGGTTGCCTCTGAACCAGGGGTTTGTGTATTGGAAGGAGATGGATCAGGTTGTGATCTGACCTGCCTAGTGGAGGGAGGGCTGAAGAGCTGTAGGCCCCTTTAACATTTGAATACATCAAGTCTAGGGTCCTGACACCTCTGGTGTAACAATCCACATACTGAGTGAAGGTAGGAAGTGTTTTCGTGAGGGATGCTTGATTGAAGTCACCGGAGATGAGATACAAGGCGTCAGGGTGGCGAGTCTGAAGTTTGGCAGTGACTGAATATATAAGATCGCATGCGCCTGCAGCATTAGCGGATGGAGGAATGTAGACGGCGATTAAAATGGCATGAGAGAACTCTCTAGGCATGTAGTATGGGTGAAGCCCCACAGCCAAAAGTTCAATATCAGGGCTGCAAACACGCTCTTTCACAGTTACATGACCCGGGTGGCACCACATGTTATTAATATAAACAGCCAGTCCACCTCCTCTCCTCTTAACGCACTCCTCTCTTCTCCCGTCTCCCCGCACTGCACTGAAGCCGTTTATATTAATGCTGGAATCGGGTATGCCATCATGTAACCATGTCTCCGTAATACACATCAGACTGCATTCGCGAAAGATGTTCTCCCTTCTTACTAAAGCTGTCAGCTCATCCATCTTATTGTCCAGTGACTTCACATTACCCATAATGAGAGACGGGAGATACGGTTTATATTTCCTTGCCTTCTCTTTGCGCGCTGCTTTGCTCCGCTCGACTTTTCCTCTCTGCCGTTTTCTTCTTCCACCTCTGCATCCTCTCAGTGTCCTCCTTCGTATCTCATCAGGGATGTTTAAAGTCCGATACAAAGTTGGATCAAAAATAAGGAACGATAACTCAACAATGCCAGATATTCATCCGAATTGCTTGCAGCTGCTTTTTTCAACAGTCTTTTTACAATTTGCACCCCCTTTTCTGCTTTTCCATTTGCCTTTGGATAAAGGGGGCTCGACGTTGTATGCTTAAAGCCATATTGTTCTGCAAACAGTCTGAATTCACGACTACTACACTGAGGACCATTATCACTTTTGTAAGGAAATTAACTCATTTTTATTTCATTTGAAATTAATTATTATTATTTTAGCTCAGGTTTTGAGAGGAATCAATTCTTAAAGATTCGATGTTGATTTCTTCAAGTTGATCTGATTCAACTGCTTAGAACTTAAACTGTATCAACGGTTCGTCCAGCGAACGTTAAAATCAGTATATCTTAACGATTCTGTTCATATTACTTCGTGGCCAATGACAACATAAACAAAATGGTAATATTATTAATTTTGAGCAAGGTAACAAGGATCTGGGCAGAGTTTTAACCTTAAAATAAATTTCACGACACAAGACAATACTTCTTTATAAATGAAACAAGAATGTATTGGCTATTCTAGGTTACATTAAACTAAGCTAAAACACACACACACACACACACACACACACACATACATACATACAGTTCTGAAGAATGAGCGTTAACAGAGTTTGCATGAAGTTCCCAAAGTTCTAACACTCGTTTTCCACGAGTTCTTTAAATTCAACCTGAGAGAATCACAAAGCAGAGATTTGTCTTACGTTTACTACTTTAAGATCAATTCAGCACAGATTTCAGCAGATAGGAGACTTTGTTCATTACTTGCATTTTGCTGAAAAGCTTCCTTGTTGGCTGCTTGAGGGAATCCCGGGCTTCGGATTGTTTGCTGAGATGACGTCTGGATGATGTCCTTTTGGGAGAGCCCCCGGTGGTGATTGGTTGGTTGCCTGGTGACGCAGAGGCTTTGGCAGTTCTTCTGAGAGAGTTTAAGTTTGCAAGACTTTAGGCTTTCGAAGATCTCTGGCATTCACGAAGCTTCAACGGAGTGTTTGAGTTCTGAATGACCGATCGCTTGATGGTGCAGCTTGTGAGCGCAAGTTGGAGCGCGATTAACACAAAGGCCAAAAGGCCTCAGTTGGGAGAGCAAGCGGCGAAAGGCGAAATGCGAAATGCTCCGTTTTGCATTGGGTTTTTGATCTGCTGCATAAGTCCGTCCCCCAGATCGTTGTTTCAATCAGACATTACTTGGAAGGCTTAGCCACGCCCCGCACTGTTCCCTGATTAGGCATGGGTCACATGTTTCCCGTGGGGAGTATTTCTGCAAGCTTTAATAACTTCTTATAAACAATATTATCACCAGAAAATGATACCGGATATTATTTGATATTATTATTAAATGATATAGCATATTATTTGTGGATATAGTTGCCCTTTGATACTTAAATGATTGTCTTTTGAAATTGTCTGTTGTAAGTTTTATGTCCCTTTGTCTGACCGAAGGAGAGAGAAAAGGGTCCCTTTTGGAATGCAGGGAGAAAAGGGGAGATGTCCTGAGGTCATGACCATTTCACGGGTGTAGATCTGCCATTCTTCTCACTTGGATATGGAGCTATTAATCTGTTGCTTTCTGTTTATCGTATTATGAATTTATGCGTTAAACGGTCATGGGGTCCGGGCGTGTCTGTCGCTGGAACGTTTCCTGGTACCATGTTCGTTGTTCTGTTGTTTATTAGATGGTTTATTTATGCTGAAGCCAGTCACGAGACAACACTGACATTCTATTGCTTAACTGAGTCCAGATGCAAAGGGTCAGTTATTGCTGTCTTAGTGCTTGCTGACCCAGGAGGTGGTTGTGTAAATCACTCTCTCCTTGTGTTTCTGGTAAAGATAAGCTGAGCGGGACAGGAACTTATTTGAGACAATTGGCGCCTGGGCTGACCATGGTTCAGTTTTACGACTCTCACATGGATGATAGGAGACCTTAGTTTTTCTGGTGGAATGCAGAGATTCAATCGTTCATTTGTGTCTGTTCACAGAGTTTTTGTGGTTATTATAGGAGACACTTTTCATTTTGTTGGAAAAAGCTAAACATGTGAAATGATACTTGGCTACTTGGGGTGTGTGATCAATCTCAATTCTTTCTCTGGTAGTCCATTATCTGTGCCCTGGCTTTTGTGGAAAATCTGTCCATCCTAAAGGCTGAGGAGAAATTTCTGCGAGGAGGACCTGTCACTTACATAAGGTACTGTAAGGATACTATAAAGGAAAACATGGTCAAACATGACAATCTGCCATTATTCACAAATAACCATTTCTTTCTACAACTATCCAACTTTTTAAAAAACTTTTTTTACCAGTGAGTGGGAGCATTTTGACAGGAGGATTGAACAACAGTTAAAAGAGAGTCATCAACGGGAGTCATCCTAGTTCATGTTTTTAATAATGGTGTTAATAAATAATATTGTTGTACACAAAAAAGTTGTCTTTTTCTTCTCAGATGGCTAAATGGCCCTTGGAATTTTAGAAAAGGGTGAATTGTGTTTGTCTTTATAAAATGCTTTGTAGGACACTGTTCTGTAGCTGTATGACAACCAATAGTGAATACTAAAGCATAAATCAATATTTCATTGATGATCCATATTATTACACTGTATGACTGATGGGCTAAATATGGTTAATATCTGAATGTAACTTTATATATAAATTCACAACAACATATCACTCCGTCTTCTGTATATATGAAAATCTACAGTTAATATAATTAGGCTACAGTAGATCATTTATCATGACATTGTCCATTTGATCCAAATATGTGTATTATTCATTTTTTAATTCACTAATTAAATGTGTAATGTTAATGTTTTTTTTTAATACTAATTCAGTTCTGTCCTGTAGGCTATGAATGTAGACCAACAGTTAATATTTACAGATATTTTAATCCGTAGTGCAGATCATCTAATATCTTAATGTAATGTTTATATTTAAATT
>NW_015505554.1:869611-874917 GCF_001515645.1 Sinocyclocheilus grahami
GAAACACAAATTTATTGGCTATTCTAGATTACATTAAAACACACACACACACACACACACACACACACACATACATACATACAGTTCTGAAGAATGAGCGTTAACAGAGTTTGCATCAAAGTTCTAACACTCTAACACTCGTTTTCCACGAGTTCTTTAAATTCAACCTGAGAGAATCACAAAGCAGAGATTTGTCTTACGTTTACTACTTTAAGATCAATTCAGCACAGATTTCAGCAGATAGGAGACTTTGTTCATTACTTGCATTTTGCTGAAAAGCTTCCTTGTTGGCTGCTTGAGGGAATCCCGGGCTTCGGATTGTTTGCTGAGATGACGTCTGGATGATGTCCTTTTGGGAGAGCCCCCGGTGGTGATTGGTTGGTTGCCTGGTGACGCAGAGGCTTTGGCAGTTCTTCTGAGAGAGTTTAAGTTTGCAAGACTTTAGGCTTTCGAAGATCTCTGGCATTCACGAAGCTTCAACGGAGTGTTTGAGTTCTGAATGACCGATCGCTTGATGGTGCAGCTTGTGAGCGCAAGTTGGAGCGCGATTAACACAAAGGCCAAAAGGCCTCAGTTGGGAGAGCAAGCGGCGAAAGGCGAAATGCGAAATGCTCCGTTTTGCATTGGGTTTTTGATCTGCTGCATAAGTCCGTCCCCCAGATCGTTGTTTCAATCAGACATTACTTGGAAGGCTTAGCCACGCCCCGCACTGTTCCCTGATTAGGCATGGGTCACATGTTTCCCGTGGGGAGTATTTCTGCAAGCTTTAATAACTTCTTATAAACAATATTATCACCAGAAAATGATACCGGATATTATTTGATATTATTATTAAATGATATAGCATATTATTTGTGGATATAGTTGCCCTTTGATACTTAAATGATTGTCTTTTGAAATTGTCTGTTGTAAGTTTTATGTCCCTTTGTCTGACCGAAGGAGAGAGAAAAGGGTCCCTTTTGGAATGCAGGGAGAAAAGGGGAGATGTCCTGAGGTCATGACCATTTCACGGGTGTAGATCTGCCATTCTTCTCACTTGGATATGGAGCTATTAATCTGTTGCTTTCTGTTTATCGTATTATGAATTTATGCGTTAAACGGTCATGGGGTCCGGGCGTGTCTGTCGCTGGAACGTTTCCTGGTACCATGTTCGTTGTTCTGTTGTTTATTAGATGGTTTATTTATGCTGAAGCCAGTCACGAGACAACACTGACATTCTATTGCTTAACTGAGTCCAGATGCAAAGGGTCAGTTATTGCTGTCTTAGTGCTTGCTGACCCAGGAGGTGGTTGTGTAAATCACTCTCTCCTTGTGTTTCTGGTAAAGATAAGCTGAGCGGGACAGGAACTTATTTGAGACAATTGGCGCCTGGGCTGACCATGGTTCAGTTTTACGACTCTCACATGGATGATAGGAGACCTACGTTTGTCCGGTGGAATGCAGAGATTCAATCGTTCATTTGTGTCTGTTCACAGAGGCCCCACACATCCCCCTTTAACTCGGTGATGTTCCCGGTGCGAACATCGGCGGGCACTGGAACAAGAGGCAGGGAGAGAACAGGCACACACAAGACACAAACAACATCTCCATCACTAACTGAATCCTGGTGCAAGGTTTGGGTAATTTGGGGATAATTGGGTTAGGAACTCTTGAGATGAGATAGGGGTGCATTGTTTAGGATTATCTAGAATTGGGTCGTTTTGATTACTTTAACTGTCAGAGGTTCGACGATGCGGTATAGGCGTAATCTCAATCAGGTTCGTTGAGTTTTCAGGTTCAGGTTCTTGGTCAGTTTTATCACGTCGGAACATGCGCGGGACACCGGACGTGCACTTGTTGAAAGACTCTTGGACGGCGTTCACTTGCTTGTGAAGGAGTAAGGCAAGTGTTAGAGTCACAACATATCCTACAATAGTAGAAACGCAAAGCGCTGTGTCAGCGGCAGACCAAGACCGAATGATTGGCGCGCCAGCGGGTGGAAGGCGAGCGATAGCTTCTAAAGCTGTATCAACAGGAGTCAACTCAATAAGTTGCGTTCCTTCCTCCTTGATCCAATTCTGGATCGAGGACGAAGGAATGCTGTTTGAAGAAGGGTGAGATTTTGAGTTCGGCCTGATACTCGTCGTCGGTGAGGTGATACAATGCTAAATCATCGATATGGAGGATCGAGCCTTTAGGGACATTGATCCATAAAGTTTGGTTGGGCAGGCTAATGCACATGGCAGTGTCGTGTCGATCGTAGGTGAGGGTAGCTGTACGCGCTGGGGTGTCGACTAGCCCTGGGTTTCTGACGATTTCGGCTTGTGTTGCCTCAATGTGGTTGGCAACGGCTTTTCTTACGATTTAATTTGAATTGTTGCGACTGGCAAGGGTCATTGTTGAGCCAGACCACTCCCGCTCCAGCTTTCAAGTTGCCCTGTTGATTGTAGGAGCAGCCATCGACATATGCTGTGGGCATTCCTTCACACACATTCTCCTCGAAGTAACTGTGGTTTGTCAGTTGCAGCGGTAAAGGTTCTTTGGGTTCTGCTTCTGTGTGCAGCGTATCCGTCGAACAGTTCTGGCAGGCTGCAAGCCCGTTTCCTAGGGATGATCTGTGGTTTTAGGCATATCTTGCCTCGACGTCCCATCCTTGGAGCGTCATTAGCCAAGTAGCTATGCGTGCGTTGGTTACCACGCCATCCCTGATTCGTCGGCTGTTGAGGAAGGTTACTGGCTGGTGACAGGTTTCAATGATAACCTTCTGAGCTCCAATGTAGTTGGAGAAACGCTGGATGGCCCACACAGTGCAAAGCAAAGCTTTTTCGCAGTCTGAGTATTTGCATTCTTGGGGAAGCAGTGTTTTGCTGGCATAAGCGACCACTCGCTTGTCTTTGTCATGGAGCTGGTACAGGCCTGCGCTGAGGCAGTGATTGGAGAATCCAGCTTCCAGATAGAACTCTTTTCCTGGGTCTGGGTAGGCCAGGCATTGGGCTGAGCACAGACATTGTTTGAGCTTGCTCATAGCTGTGTCCTGGGCTTCCGACCAAACGAAGGGTTCGTCCTTTCTCAGGAGGGAGGTTAGTGGTCGTGCAATGTCAGCGTAGTTTTCAGTTAACTTGAATAATTGCACACTCCCAGAAAGCTTCGTAGCTCAGAAATGTTAGTTGGTGTCTTTATGTTTTGGATTGCTTGGGTGCGACTGGACTGTGGTTCGATGCCGTCTCGTCCGACTAGCAGGCCGACATATTTCACTTTGGTTTTGCACCATTGTCTTTGTGGAGGGCGATCTTTGCTCCTGCTGTTGTCAGCTGGTTCAGGACGTGATCTATTTCTTTGAGGAGATCTTGTACTGTCGCTCAAATGTGGGTGGTGCATTTGGGTTTGTCGGGATGCGCACACTGTGGATGTTGGTCAGGCCACAGTCCATGGAGTCCTTTGCGAAGGAGTCCTTGTACTTGTACAGAACCTTTTTGAATCCTTGGCGATCTGCTTCCTTGTGGAGGGCATCCGCCTCACTCAGGATCTGTTGGATTTGTGCACCGAACCCGGTGTAGGGTTCCTCCATGGTTGAGTCATTTGAGGGGCTCTGTGCCTTGGTCACCTGTGCAGGTGATTCTGTCGTGGGCTGTGTTGAGACAGTGTAGACTGCGAGGGGAGTGTCATCTGTTATTTCTGATTGGCAGACGCTCTCTCTGGGCACTGGCAGAATAGAAGTGATGGCAATGGTTTCATTGGGTCTTGTGAATGTTACTGTGTCATCATATTCATCTGACATTAGTTGGACTGGTATGGGGCCTATGACCGGTACCGTTAGCTCAAAGTCATGGAACGTCTGGTTAATGAGCCATCCCAGGTGACTGGCTTTGGGAATGTTGATGTCTTTGGCCGTACAGTTGTTGAACAATACATACACAGCCCGAGATGACATTTCAATGAGAGGTGTGGCTTCCAAGTTCAGTCCTAGTCTTAGGCAGGCCCTGGAAGGTTGGAAGAAGCCTAGCTTACTGTTGAGAGTTTGGCCAGGTCGCATGTTGAGGCGGACGCTGGCACTCTTGCTGTAGGCAGGTATTGTGGCTTCTTGTTCGTTAATCATGACGCATGCATCTGGAATTGTTTGACCAGATCGAAGGTCCTTGAGGTTGATTGCAGTGGTCAGTTGGCGTGACAGGGGAGCCCATATGATGTCGTTCACGACGTCCACACAGGCATTGAGCGCTGATGCGATTCCATGATATCTGCTCCAATGTAGATGTCATGAGGTAGGTTGGGGACAACGAGGAAGTAGTGACCTCCATTGTATGTCCATTGTATGTCCACAGCGCAGATGATCTTGGAGGTAGCCATGGTTGTCGACCAGGGACTGAGAGGGAAGCGGCTGTGTTTTGACACGTGTTGAAGGCTCTGCTGTCTTTGCTTCGATGCTCTGAATAGCTTCAGGCTGATAGCCGAGTTCTCCGCCCACCGGGCTAATGCTACGTCGGACATTGATGTGTCGTGGACATTTATGGCAGTCATGATCCGAAGGAGGCCTGAGTCTGAGTCAGGCGCCTGCAATGAGTAGAGGAAAGGGTCCAGGTTCTTGCTGCATGGAGTTGAGCTTGGCCCTGGCTTTGACATTGCATCATTAGTCAGTGAATTGGCGGCGGTGTCTGTGGTTTGACACTGCTACTCGTTGGAGTCTACTGACTGGAAGGGTAGAGGTTCAACTTTAATGTGGCGCTCGATGATGATGGAGAGGTAAAACTTTCTTGCTATACCTTTCTCAATGAGGTTGCCCAGAAGTTGAGGGACTGGAGTTTGGGATGAGACAGGTAGGATGTCAGGACTGATCTGGTGTTCCTCGGAGGAGTGGCAGATGACCAAGACAGCACTTTCAGGAACTTGAGTGGTTTCGTCAGCAGGTGTTTGTTGGACGCTGCTGTGATCTGACACGTCATGTGTTTTGCATGTTGTTCAGGTGGGATTTCGTGTCCATTTGAAGTTATGGAGGTTACGGTTCTCTGAGAGTGAGGTGAGGGAGTGTTGTTCTCTGTGGCTGGTTGGGTCAGCTGGTTGCTGCCTTTTCTTCCGGCTGCTAGTCAGGCTGGCTCTGGTTTCTCTTTCTTTTCCCACTTCCGATCCTCCTCCTTTCGGTGGAAGAACTCTTTCATCATCATTTTCATCAGCTCTTGTGAGTCGAAACACTGTGATGTCTTTTGTTCTTGTGTGGATTCAGTTTGAGGTCGGTCAGCTTGGGATCTTTGCGAGTTCCTTCATTGACTCCTTGGACTGGTTGCTCCCGGGTGTGTTTGTCGTTTTCCCTTGGAGGTTCCGTTGGATTCCCA
>NW_015505554.1:874927-880309 GCF_001515645.1 Sinocyclocheilus grahami
TGTTTAGGTCGGGTACCAGCATGGGAGTCCCGTTCTCTGTTGGACAAGTGTTTGTTCCACTCTTTGTGTGGCGTCTTGGCATGGTCTTGATGTTGGGCGCCCTCTAGAGACAGCTTCTGGCTTTGAGTGTTGAAGTCAAGAACTGCTGTGGGTTTGGCGCCCTTTTCTGAGGTCATCTTTGAAGTTTCGCAGCTGTTGAACATTCATTGTTCGCGGACATGCGAGAACACCAAGATGGTGGCTTACTCCAGGATGGAGGTTTCTCAGGAAGAGAGTTTTGAAGTTCAGATCAGCTTCCATGTTCAGTTCGTTGCGAGTTCCGAAGTATGCTTGTCTGAGTCGGCTGTAGTAGGCTTGGGGAGATTGATGACGACCTTGTTTCGTCTCCAGGGCAGCCACTAGTCCTTGTTCTGACTCGGGTCAGCAAATTCTTGGATGAGGGCTTCTCGGAGCAGGTGGTAATCAGTTTTTGTGTGAACAGACTGCCGGTCCAGGAAGCCGCGCACTTCAGGGCTGGATGTCGTTCGGAGCGAATAGAGTCTATCTTTGTCAGTAACATTGGGTCTCATTTCCAGATGGAAATCGACGTCTTGCAGATAAGCTTGGACATCCTGGCTACCTGGCACACTTGGGGTGAATTTGCCAATGTTTCTAGCGAGCTTGTCGAGGTCTTTGAGGTCCAAGGCATGCGATGATCTGTGGCTGGCTGGAGCAAGTTCTTTTAGCTTTGTCGTGAGGTAACGTTCTTCAGAGGGAGCCGGTGAATGTTTCAGCACTGCCCCCTCCCCCTTTTGCTCACGCGTCAGTCCAGGAACAGGTGACCCGGTCCTGCTTGGCAGGGGTGAGACTGGTGCCCGTCGTGTCCTTGTAGGCTCAGGGCACAGCTCGTAGGCATGTCTGAGTTCCTCTCTGATGCTGTCGGACTTCTCTTTGATGTGGTCCAGCAGTTGCGACGGATCTCATTTTTTGACTCATCCAGGTGAGTTTCAAGGGCTTTAATTCGACCGTTCTTGTCTCTGAAGTCGGCCTTTGCCTTTTTCAGGAGCTGTTCTGCATATTGTAGCTTGTTGAAGAGATCAGCGTAGTCAGCCTTGCCTTGTTCCATTTCTTGGGTAGTAGCTGCTAGGGTCTCTTTTAGCCTAGTGATCTCCTCCTCGGCGCCTTATTCCACTTCATCAGGCCCTTCCCGTCGTTCCTGATCCTCCAGTTCTAGCTGCTTGACGCGTCGTTGCGCGCGTGTTAGCTCCTGCTGGAGATGGGCGGCGTGCCTGTCGCTCAGCTTGAGGGTGGCGATGAGTGTGTGGCTTAAGGATCCGGTGATCTTTGCTAATTCTTTGTGACTGTAGCTGTGACTTGGGTCTTGTCTCATAAGGCTTGTTATGTTGTCATCCAGCTGGTCCTGTGTCTGATGCTTCAGTGTTTCAGCAGCCTTAGGTAGGAGGCTGTCTGTTGCAACATTTAGCTATGTCTCGAGGTCTTCCCAGTGGCCAGTGGACATGTTTTGGCGTGGTGAGGGAGATCTAGAACCTAAACTGACACAGACCTTGAAGAAGAGAAAACAAAACAAACAAGGCAAAACAGAGGTGTAAGTGTGTAATGTCAAGTGTGGTTTGACGGTGAGTGTGTAACGGACAGGTGAGTGTAGTTCTCGGCGACTGTGATCCTCTGGTGGGCGTGCTTCTAATTTGTGGTCTCTGTGGGAAAATTAGTTAGCACACACAGGTAGCACAGCTAGAGAACAGAGGGAGAAAAGAAAAATAACAAACAACGCAAGGAACAGAATAATAATTTATTATTTTCCAATTTTCCTGTAAGAGAAACGTTTTTTTGTAAGGAAAGAAAGTTAATGGTAAGATGAGAGTGAAAGATAAAACAACAAGATACCCTTTTTCTGGTAGCAGAATGAGTATAATTAAATTCTCTTCTCTTTTCCTTTTTTGTTAAGTTTGATTTAGAAGGATGCTTCTAAACCGGTGTTTGGAAATGGGGATTTCTAAATACCAGGACTGTGATTGTTATTAAAATTCCTCTGGGTGAAGGAAAAACTATAAAAATGACAGTATTGGTTTCTTAGCTGTTAAGATTGACACCGTCCACCAATTAGATCGTTCCTAGATGCGTGTTCAAATTTTGGCGGACGCCTATCAGTCCTCTTAGCTGGGAAGGGTTTCACAAGAGAGTGGAAGGTAAATGGAAGACAATTTTGAAACGACGTTCTCAAGTTTCACAAATACCTATTCAATTGCTAAAGTTCTCTGCTTTATGATTTTCACAGGCAAAATCCCAGCAAACAGCCGCAGTAGTCAACTCAGAAGAAAACAGCTGAGAGAGAGAAGAAGAAGGAGAGAGAAGTTTTGCTCCCAAACGTTAGGAAAAATGACAGGGTGGTGACGCTGTTAAATTGATACACCTAGGGGGTTGGTTTTGCTGTGTTTGCAGGATAAAACTAACTTAACCCAAGTACTGAGGAAACCCTAATTTTCCTTTTGGGGTTTTGCCACTAGCGGGCTTAAGCCAAATGGGCAAACTTATGAAAATGTAGCTGAGTTAATTAAATAATTGAAGGAGAGAGGAAAGAAGGCCTAACAGGTAGACGCAGAACTTAATTTCAAATGAAATTAGAATTTCAAGTTAGAAATGGTATTTCCTGGTTAAAATTTAATGATGTTATCATTAAAATTGATGAGAGCAATTACATTTAAAATTAATCAATAAGTACCTTGAAGCAGGGTAACCCAACCCTGATGAGCTACAGATGAAATTAAAATTTCAGAGCATTATTGACAGTTAAGGATTAAAATCTTAATGTTGTTTGTCATTAAAATTATCAAAGCAATTACAATTGAACTGATCAGCAGATATTGTTGCAATATGGAAACAGGAACTGTAATTAATTATTAACTGAAATTAAAATTTCAAATTTGTAATTAATTATGAAATTAAATTAGAAACTTTGAATCCCAAAGGATAGCAAGTTACTAATACCCACTGATGTTCCTACAATCATAAGGGCAACTATAATTAGCTTAATCCGTACCATCCCAATTACTTACAAATGCAATCAAAAATTTCAGAGCCCTATTGATAGTTAATGATTAAAAATTCTAATGTTGTTGTCATTAGATTATAAGAGCAATTTATAATTAAATTAATCAGTAGATATTGTTGCTATGTGAAAACAGGAACTGAAATTTTGAAATGAAATGAAAATTCCAAATCTGTAATTAATTATTAAATGAAATTAAAATTTCAAATCCATAATTACTTAAATTTGTGATATCTACTGATGTCATTCATATTATAAGAGCAGTTATAGCTGAATTAATCACATGACCAGGATCAATTTTCCAAACGAAACAGCAATGGCCGTTTAAACTGCTAAGAGTAAACAAGCTGAAGGGAAGAGGACAAACCTTTAAACAAACGTGATTATAACCAATTGTGAGATCGCTAATCTGACGGTTGGTTAAAATCGCATTACAATAAGGTTTATAAAGTTTTCATCTGTCTGTTCTTTTCAATGGGAGGAGAGGAAGAGAGCGATAGGATGAAATCAGTATGAAAGAGCGAAAGATAAAGTTCAGATGTAACTGATCAAGTCACTTCAACACTTCAAACACTGCAAAACACTCTGCATTTAAGACCACAAAATGCTACGTGTTAACCGCTAGCCTTCAACGCTAATAGCTCTGCATAGGCTTCAATGCAAACTCATGAGCTTCAGTTAGCTTAGCTCATGCTTGGCTATTTGTTTACAAACAGCTCAAAAATCTTCAAAGTTACCTCCGGAAAGGGTTTCTTAGAACTTCCGGGTTACGGCTGTTACTATGGTAACGTACCCTGCAATACCTAGCCTGTGCTACACACAGTCTATGGCTATACACCGTTTACGCCCTTCATGTGAAATGGCATCGCATTTCACACTGAACAACCAAAAAGCACTCTTTAGATTCTTATCTTTATAGCACTGAACACTCACTTGACTAGTTTGAGTGTGGTAAATTAATGTACAGATTTACTGCAATTAATACAATAACTGCCATTGATATCTCGGCGGATATCAGCACATATTTATACAGACAAAAACACATGTGGTCAAGTTTTCACAATTCTCCCAAAAAAATAGCGTTCGGATACTCTCTGAGCACCGTGTTTTCAAGTTCACTAGTTTTAGTGAATTAAATGGCAAGAGCATTAATTAGCTAAGTTAATGGTCTCAAGTCAGGAGATTTAATAGCATAGACGAATTTGGAAGTGGAACAAGCACCAACAAATCGAACTATGAAGGCCTTTTAAGAGAGAAGAAAAGGAGGAATACGCTCATTTCTTTCTTCGTGCACTTTTCTAGAGCAACTTATTTTGTCCCGACAGAAAAATGTTTAATGTTTTACTGCAGTACACTTCTTTAAACACAACTCGAGTTTCACTACATTCATACAACATGCTGGTATGCCACAAAAATAGTATCCAATAACACAACAACTCTGTTTCTTGGTATCTAATATATTCTTCCGGATAAAAATAGAAAAGATTCACAATAATATCTTGGTGTCATACATTTTTTTAAGCCAAATTAAGCCTGCATTCTCCACCATCTGTAAGGAAATTAACCCATTTTTATTTTATTTGAAATTTATTATTATTATTTTAGCTCAGGTTTTGAGAGGAATCGATTCTTAAAGATTCAATGTTGATTTCTTCAAGTTGATCTGATTCAACTACTTAGAGCTTAAACTATCAACGGTTCGTCCAGCGAATGTTAAAATCAGTATATCTTAACGATTCTGTTCATATTACTTGGTGGCCAACGACAACAGAGTTTTAACCTTAAAATAAATTTCACGACACAAGACAATACTTCTTTATAAATGAAACAAGAATTTATTGGCTATTCTAGGTTACATTAAACTAAGCTAAAACACACACATATACACACACACACACACACACACATACAGTTCTGAAGAATGAGAGTTAACGGAGTTTGCATGAAGTTCCCAAAGTTCTAACACTCGTTTTCCACGAGTTCTTTAAATTCAACCTGAGAGAATCACAAAGCAGAGAGTTGTCTTACGTTTACTACTTTAAGGTCAATTCAGCACCGATTTCAGCAGATAGGAGACTTTGTTCGTTACTTGCGTTGTGCTCAAAATCTTTGTTGTTGGCTGCTTGAGGGAATCCCGGGCTTCGGATTGATTGCTGAGATGACGTCTGGATGATGTCCTTTTGGGAGAGCCCTCAGTGGGGATTGGTTGGTTGCCTGGTGACGCAGAGGCTTTGGCAGTTCTTCTGAGAAAGTTTAAGTTTGCAAGACTTTAGGCTTTCGAAGATCTCTGGCATTCACAAAGCTTCAAAGGAGTGTTTGAGTTCTGGATGACCGAT
>NW_015505554.1:881215-888275 GCF_001515645.1 Sinocyclocheilus grahami
GGTATCTAATATATTCTTCCGGATAAAAATAGAAAAGATTCACAATAATATCTTGGTGTCATACATTTTTTTAAGCCAAATTAAGCCTGCATTCTCCACCATCTGTAAGGAAATTAACCCATTTTTATTTTATTTGAAATTTATTATTATTATTTTAGCTCAGGTTTTGAGAGGAATCGATTCTTAAAGATTCAATGTTGATTTCTTCAAGTTGATCTGATTCAACTACTTAGAGCTTAAACTATCAACGGTTCGTCCAGCGAATGTTAAAATCAGTATATCTTAACGATTCTGTTCATATTACTTGGTGGCCAACGACAACAGAGTTTTAACCTTAAAATAAATTTCACGACACAAGACAATACTTCTTTATAAATGAAACAAGAATTTATTGGCTATTCTAGGTTACATATACACACACACACACACACACACATACAGTTCTGAAGAATGAGAGTTAACGGAGTTTGCATGAAGTTCCCAAAGTTCTAACACTCGTTTTCCACGAGTTCTTTAAATTCAACCTGAGAGAATCACAAAGCAGAGAGTTGTCTTACGTTTACTACTTTAAGGTCAATTCAGCACCGATTTCAGCAGATAGGAGACTTTGTTCGTTACTTGCGTTGTGCTCAAAATCTTTGTTGTTGGCTGCTTGAGGGAATCCCGGGCTTCGGATTGATTGCTGAGATGACGTCTGGATGATGTCCTTTTGGGAGAGCCCTCAGTGGGGATTGGTTGGTTGCCTGGTGACGCAGAGGCTTTGGCAGTTCTTCTGAGAAAGTTTAAGTTTGCAAGACTTTAGGCTTTCGAAGATCTCTGGCATTCACAAAGCTTCAACGGAGTGTTTGAGTTCTGGATGACCGATCATTTGATGGTGCAGCTTGTGAGCGCAAGTTGGAGCTCGATTAACACAAAGGCCAAAAGGCCTCGGTTGGGGGAGCAAGTGGCGAAAGGCGAAAGGCTCCGTTTTGCATTGGGTTTTTGATCCGCTGCATAAGTCCGTCCCCCAGATCGTTGTTCCAATCAGACATTACTTGCAAGGCTTAGCCACGCCCCACACCATTCCCTGATTAGGCATGGGTCACATGTTTCCCGTGGGGAGTATTTCTGCAAGTTTTAATAACTTCTTATAAACAATATTATCACCAGAAAATGATACCAGATACCAATTTTTCATTCACGCCAATGTTCAGCGAATAAAGCAAGCTTACATTCAAACTCAAATATCGGGTAGTTTGCATACACATTAATACTTTTATCTACTAAAAGTGGTTATAAAACATTGACTAAATGTCATAGGTTACAATAACACCTCAAACAGAAAGCATATTATTTGTGGATATAGTTGCCCTTTTATACTTAAATGATTGTCTTTTGAAATTGTCTGTTGTAAGTTTTATCTGACTCTTTGTCTGACCGAAGGAGTACTTAAATGATATTCTTTTGTAATTGTCTGTTTTAAATTTTTTCTGACCCTTTGTCTGACCGAAGGAGAGAGAAAAGGGTGCGTCCCTTTTGGAATGCAGGGAGAAAAGGGGAGATGTCCTGAGGTCATGACCATGTCACAGGTGTAGATCTGCCATTCTTCTCGCTTGGACATGGAGCTATTAATCTGTCGCTTTCTGTTTATTGGATTATCAATTTATGCGTTAAACGGTCATGGGGTCCGGTCGTGTCTGTTGCTGGAACATTTCCAAATACCATGTTCGTTGTTCTGTTGTTTATTAGATGGTTTATTTATGTTGAAGCCAGTCACGAGACAATACTGACGTTCTGTTGCTTAACTGAGTCCAGATGCAAAGGGTCAGTTATTGCGGTCTTGGAGCTTGCCGACCCAGGAGGTGGTTGTGTAAATCACTCTCTCCTTGTGTTTCTAGTAAAGATAAGCCGAGCGGGACAGGAACTTATTTGAGACAACTGGCGCCTGGGCTGACCATGGTTCAGTTTTACGACTCTCACATGGATGATCGGAGACCTTAGTTTTTCTGGTGGAATGCAGAGATTCAATCGTTCATTTGTGTCTGTTCACAGAGGCCCTACACTTTGCACAATGAAGGGAATTCCATGCCTGGCAAAAATGCATTTCATGTGATTAATCACATCACTCGTTGTTGTATAACGGAGCTGTTCAATTTCAGGATAATTGGAATAGTAATCAATAACTACCAAAAAATCCTTACCATTCAACTGGAACAGATCAGTTCCTACTTTTTGCCATGGTTGAGTAGGCACATCAGTAATCAGCATTGGTTCTTTTGCCAGTTTATAGTGATGACGCAAACAGACATCACACTTACTGATTAATTCCTCAATATGCATATTAATTCCAGGCCAATAAACAGCATTCTTGCTTCTTCGCTTGCATTTTTCAATACCAAGATGCCCTTCATGTATACGACGAAGCATATCTTGACGCATTGATACTGGAATAACAATTCTACTGTTACGCAACAACAAGCCATTACACACACTCAGTTCTGCCCTCATTGGAAAATACTATGTAAGAAATTATAGTCTGCCTCGACCAAACTTCCACTCCAATTAAAACTATTCTCCTTTCTCTACAAAGAGCTTAATTATCATAGAGATAATTCTTTAAATAGTATCTTTAAGTTTAAAGTTTCTAAAGTAACTGAAACTTGTTGTTGGTTTCTTATAATTCTGTTAAGATTCTAAAGTAATTGAATCAACCCGACGCAGTGTGGTGGCAGAGTTGTATTAGATCTGTTGTGTCTGAAGTTGTAAGTTTCTAACATAATTGAAACTGACTGTGAAGATGTTATAATTCTGATTGAATTCTAAAGTAACTGAATTGATCCGACGTAGTGTGATCACAGAATTATTTCATGATAGTTGTGTTAAGGATTAAATTCTCTTCCAGTGACTCGGCATCAGTGTGGAAAAGTCTAAAAGAAATCACCAATTACAAGACACCATCCCCCAGCACTGCGGAGAATCAACAAGCTGCTTTTTTCAACAGTCTTTTTACAATTTGCACCCCCTTTTCTGCTTTTCCATTTGCCTTTGGATAAAGGGGGCTCGACGTTGTATGCTTAAAGCCATATTGTTCTGCAAACAGTCTGAATTCACGACTACTATACTGAGGACCATTATCACTTTGCACAATGAAGGGAATTCCATGCCTGGCAAAAATGCATTTCATGTGATTAATCACATCACTCGTTGTTGTATAACGGAGCTGTTCAATTTCAGGATAATTGGAATAGTAATCAATAACTACCAAAAAATCCTTACCATTCAACTGGAACAGATCAGTTCCTACTTTTTGCCATGGTTGAGTAGGCACATCAGTAATCAGCATTGGTTCTTTTGCCAGTTTATAGTGATGACGCAAACAGACATCACACTTACTGATTAATTCCTCAATATGCATATTAATTCCAGGCCAATAAACAGCATTCTTGCTTCTTCGCTTGCATTTTTCAATACCAAGATGCCCTTCATGTATACGACGAAGCATATCTTGACACATTGATACTGGAATAACAATTCTATTGTTACGCAACAACAAGCCATTACACACACTCAGTTCTGCCCTCATTGGAAAATACTGTGAGCACTTGCCTTTAATCCATCCTTGTTGAAGAAGAACAATTACTCTGCAATTCAACATCCTTAGTCGTTTCCTCCACAATAAGTTTTAACATCTCATCTGAGAATGGTAAAGATGAAATCACTGTACTCACATGTCCTTCCTCTTCGTCACTGAGGTGACTGCTCTCTGACATCGTTGCTCGTGACAGTGCATCAGCCACTATGATATGCTTCCCAGGTGTATACAGTAGATTTAAATCATATCTTTGCAATTTCATCATCATGCGTTGAATTCTGGATGACATATCATTTAGGTTCTTTTGAATTATCAATATTAATGGTTTATGATCTGTCTCTACTGTGAAAGTAGGTAATCCATAAACATATCTATGGAATTTCTCACAGCCAAATAGTACCCCCAAAGTCTCCTTTTCAATTTGAGAGTACCTTTTTTCAGTTTCCGTCAGGGATCGGGAAGCATAGGCCACAGGTTTCCAGGAATCTCCACCAGCCTGAAGAAGCACAGCTCCTAGTCCATCCTGAGAGGCATCTGTAGAGATCTTAATTGGACGAGTGTAATCAAAAAAATCAAGAACAGGTTCAGTAGTCAGAATCTCTTTTAACCTCTTCCATTCTTGATCATGTACGAAAGACCACACAAACTCTGTCATTTTGTAACAATGCTCTCATATGTGTGGTTTTAGCAGATAGATTTGGCAGAAATTTTCCTAGGAAATTTACCATACCTAAGGCACGTAAAACTCCCTTCTTGTCATTAGGTGGTGGCATTTCCAAGAGGGCTTGTACTTTAGCTGGATCTGGTTCCACACCTTTTGCAGACAGCTTGTTACCTAAGAAGGTTATCTCTGTGATTCCAAACAGACACTTTTTTCTTTCAACTTTAAATCATGTGCTCGAATTCTTTCCATCAGTTTTAATGGTCACTGATCATGTCGTTCAAGAGTGGACCCCCACACCACAAGATCATCAATATATACACAAACACCTTCAAGTTCTTCAATAAGTGTTTCCATTGCACGATGAAAAATCTCGGGGGCTGACTTAATCCCAAATGGAAGACGAAGAAAACTATATCTTCCAAAATGAGTATTAAATGTGCAATATCTACTACTCTCAGAATTCAATTGGATTTGCCAGAAACCCTGGGATGCATCTAACTTACTAAAAAAACCTGGGAACCTGACATTTCACTAAGAATTTCTTCACGTGTGGGTGTCTGATGGTGTTCTCGTTTGATGTTATCATTAAGATCTTTAAGATTTAGACACACTCTTAAATCACCATTAGGTTTTTTCACACATGTGATGGAGTTTACCCAATCAGTTGGTTCTTCCATCCTTTGAATGACTCCTAACTGAATCATACGATCCAATTCTTGCTTCAAGGATTCTCGCAGAGGGACAGGAACACGCCGAGGAGCATGTATGACAGATGTAGCATCATCCTTCAGTTGTATTTTGGAAGTATATGGAAGCATTCCTTGACCTTCAAAAACATCTGGAAACTGATTAACAATGTCAGTAACACAGTCACAGACAGTCTGAATGACTACACTTTCTTTGTTAACTTTATACACTCATTTAACCAATTGAAGGTCTTCACATGCTCTATGTAGCGAATCAGCTCATAGGGAAATATGAATAAATTAACAACAAATAATATACACGCTCGTTTAGATCATCAGAAGGCGAATTCATAGATACTAAACATGGTAGGATTACATATAGGCAAGATGACAGGAATGGGTTCCATCATAAGCATGCATAAAATAGTCTATAAATATCAAAGACAACATACACCATGATCTGAAGGATATGTGTGTTCATTCAAAGAAAGGTTTTCCTATGAATTAATTAGTAGAAAAGTCAATTTCTACTGTGCATTGTGCCTCTTGCTATTGAACATGCAGTGATTTTCCCTGCTCACATTCCATTAGATCGTAACTGTATCTGGTGTCAGGGTTGCCATGGTAACCAGGGTCCTGGGTCTTGTTCACAGACAACTTGGCGTTGTTGAACGTTTGTTAATCTAATGAATAATTGATTTGTTAAATCAAATGAAAAATGGTGTGACTGATTGGTCCAGACGCTACATCTATCTCCAAGAAGAGATTCGTGGCCATTGGGAACCACAACAAACATTCAATTCTGTGTCTTTCCTTTAACTTGTATCTTCAGTCTACAAATTCCTTGTGTTTCAATTGGTTGTCCATTATAGGCTTTAAGGGGAACTGTGCATTTTTGAATTAGGGGTTTTTCTTTCAATGCTTTCACATCTCTGATGTTAATCAAGTTGATCTTAGCACCAGTGTCTAACTTAAAAGGTACTATTGTCCCATTAGCCACAAGAGGAACAATTCACTTAGAGGACTGCACAGAATCCTCAATAGACACACCTTTTGCCTCGGCCAGAGTTGTATCCTCTTCAGAAACCATCTGCACGTAAAAGGAATCACTCAAGGTATCACTCTCATCTGTATCCTCCACTACATGTACTCTCTGTTCCGTTTTAAATTCTTTTGACAAGCACATTTTTGCAAAGTGGTTCAGGCCATTACATTTAGAACCCCGTTTACCAAATGCTGGACACTGTCTGAACTTATGTTTAATCCCACAGCGTTTACAAAGAAATGTTTCATTGTCAGTGCTTTTAAAGCTTCTTGCATTACCTCGTTTCTTGTCTCTGAAAGATATGGCATCGATGGCTGCGGCTGCATTCGGAGAAGACATCGCTGAAAAAACATCAAACTGCATCACTTGCTGTCTTGCTAATTCGCTGGACTGGCACAACTCAACAGCATGATCCAAGGTGAGTTCAGACTCTCGTAGCAATCTTTCTCGCACTTTCTTGTCACATATGCCAAAATCAATCTGATTACAAATCATGGAATCTCTTAATTCATTAAAATTACAGGTTTTTGCCTTTATCTTAAGGTCGGTAAGAAAGCAATCAAAAGTCTCTCCTTCATGCTGCATTCGCGTTCGAAATACATATCGCTCATGTCTCATTCTTCTTTGACAAGCAATGAGCATCAAATTTTTCCAATACCTTATCCAGTTTCTTCTTATCTGCCTCATCTTCAAAATTAAAGGTGTTGTATACTTCCACAGCATCTACTCCAGCAATAGTAAGTAACATAGCAATCTTCCTTTCATCTGCAGCTTCTGCTTGGCCAATAGCTAAAACATACAGCGTAAACTGTTGTTGGAAAGTCCGCCAATTTGCGTCAACATTTCCACACAACTTCAAAGAGCCTGGTGGTTTAATTGCGTCCATGGCGTTCTTCACACCCCACTCCTGGTACCATGTATTATTCAATAACCAGACAAGACATCAATATAAAGAGGTATTACTGGTGCTGGCCTCTTTATTCCACGTGGAACATTCATCATATACAAATTACCACACCACTCCTTAGCAAATGCACTTGACTTTATACAATCCATTACTGCCACTTAGTGGACTAAACATCCCACTCATTACA
>NW_015505554.1:888658-939353 GCF_001515645.1 Sinocyclocheilus grahami
AGCTCTATATTTCTTTGCGGCCCGGCGAAACATACCAATTTGAAAAACTAGCGGAATGCATAGTCGATATAAAAAACTGGATGACGAGTAATTTCTTACTGCTAAATTCTGAATAAACAGGTGTTAATTATCGGAGCTAAAACCTCTGCATGTAATAACCTAGAACACTGTCTAACACTTGATGGCTACTTTGTCAATTCCTCGTCATCAGTTAGGAACCTTGGTGTGCTATTTGATAGCAATCTTTCCTTTGAAAGCCACATTTCTAACATTTTTAAAACTGCATTTTTCCATCTCAAAAATATATCAAAAGTATGACCTATGCTCTCAATGTTAAATGGTCCAAAAATGCAGCAACTAGTTCTTACTAGAACTAGGAAGTATGACCATATTAGCCCAGTTCTGTCAACACTGCACTGGCTTGGCTTCCTATTAAACATCGTATAGATTTTAAAATCTTGCTTATTACTTATAAAGCTCTGAGTGGTTTAGCACCTCGGTATTTGAATGAGCTCTTATTGCATTATAGTCCTCCACATCCGCTGCATTCTCAAAACTCTGGCAATTTGATAATGCATAGAATATTAAAAAAACACACTCTGTCAGTTTTAATCTAGATTAAAGACCCATCTCTTTAACCTGGCTTACACATAACACACTAACACATTTCTAATATTCAAATCCGTTAAAGGATTTTTAGGCTGCATTAATTAGGACAACCGGAACCGGAAACACTTCCCATAATGCCCGATGTACTTGCTACAGCGTTAGAAGAATGGCATCTATGCTAATATTAGTCTGTTTCTTTCTTATTTCAAGGTCGCCATAGCCACCAGATCCAGTCTGTATCCAGATAAGATGATCACTGCAGTCACCCGGGTCCAGTACGTATCCAGCCCAGATGGTGGATCAGCACCTAGAAATTACCTCTACAGCCCTGAATGTCAGCAGAGACAAGGACAACTAAATAAGCCCCAGAGACAGATCCCCAGTGAAGACCTTGTCTCCTAGATGGTCACCGGGACAAGACCACAGAAACCAGATGAGTCCTCTGCACAATGTGACTTTGCTGCAGCCTGAAATTGAACTGCTGGTTTCATCTGGCCCCCGACTGAGCCTGGTTTCTCCCAAGGTTTTTTCTCCATTCTGTCACCAATGGAGTTTTGGTTCCTTGCTGCTGTCGCCTCTGGCTTGCTTAGTTGGAGACACTTAATATCCAGCGATATTGTCGACTTGATTACACAGATAATATTTAAACTGAACTGAGCTGGATTATGACATCACTGAATTCAATGATGAACTGCCTTTAGCTGAAAATTGAGTGTTTGCTATTGTAATTTTGCATTATTGACACACTATTTTGCTATTTAATACTGTAAAGTTGCTTAGACACAATCTGTATTGTTAAAAGCGCTATATAAATAAAGGTGACTTGACTTGACTAAATGTCAAAATATAGTTGCATTTAATTTCAGAAACACCCTCAGTGATTTGATTTTGGAACTTGGCCTATATTAAATAACTCTGAACCCATCTGCATTAACAATAGCTGCTGCTGCAGTCTGCATGTGTGACTCTCCTTCTAATTTCTTCTCCTCAGTAAAGCACAAAAAAAGCAGCCTCCTTTAATAAAAAAGTGACCTAAATTATTGTGCTTTTGGTGGGAGATAGTATTCTCAGAACAATTTCTCAAAAATAAAATAATTCTATATATACAATTTTGAAATGATTATAAACTGATTTATAAAAAACATTACAATTACCTTTAATAATAATAATAATAATAATTAAACATTTAAACATTAGAGCATCGGGGGGCGCTGGAAGCAATATATTTGAAAGGGGGGGCGCTGAGGTGTTCTTGGGGGGAATTTGATTAAGGCGAGTTTACACCAAAGATGTATGAGCTGCACATCCTAACGCCATCTCTACACTAGATGCATCAAAGCGCACTTTCTATATCCGTTTGTCAACTTGTCGGTAGCGCAAGCGTGTGGAGCGCAGCAGAGAACGCGGCATTCGTTTATGGTAGCGCTCACGCTCAGATACTGATTATATGATTATAATCAGAATCTGTGTGCTTTGACGCAACGTGTTGTGACGTTTGCGCCCGGTGTCGTAGTGTTAGTTAGGGTAAGCCGCTACTTTACACTAAACCGCTTCTAAACTATCATCTCCATAGCTTCCTGTAGCGCAGCTGCCAGACTTCCAGTGAAAATAATAGCAAACATTTTGACACACGTTAAAGCACAGTATTCTTTTTCTTGTTTAGAAAAATTATGAATGCTATTTGTTTGCTGTTTGGCTGCGGTTGGTTTGAATGCCAGATTTCAAGAGTTTATCCAACGCTCATAAATATAGCCTAATTTATATTCATGTGGCTTTTTTTGCTCCTTGGGAAATGTACTCGGTTACTAACGTAACCTCGGTTCCCTGAGATACGGGAACAAGTACTACGTCTTGCTAGACGCATATGGGAAAAGCCTTTTTTCTCCTGAACTGAAGCCTTTTTTCATTCACGCAGTGAAACTGCACATCCATTGGTTCGTGCAGTGTATTAAAAACGAACCAATGGCTAGGCAGCGGAGCTGCACAAGCCTATGGCGACGAAGCCCGACAAAGCCTGCCAAAGCCAGCCAGAATGGGCGGGGCATCTGGCTGTATAAGCGGGCGTTCACCACAGGATTCTCAGGTTACTTCGACTGAAGCTACGACTGAGTCATGCAGCTACATAGCACGGCTACCAACGCAGTACTCGTTCTCGTATCTCAGGGAACCGAGGTTACGTTAGTAACCGAGTACATTCCCTTTCGATACTACACTTGTACTGCGTCTTGCTAGATGCATATGGGAACACAGTACAATCACGCTGTGCTAATGTAGTGGAACGACTAAAAGTATCAAACTTCCATAAGCAACCAATGCCCATAGAGAAGTTAACAACAACCCAAGGCTAAGATGGGCTGAGCTTCTTGAGGTCACACCCGGCCTGGTTAATTGTTCCAGAGTACTCCTGTAACTTCGACACCCAGGGGTCAAGAGCTAACAGGTGAACTAATGCCAGAGAGCTTGAGCGTGATACGGCCAAGGGCTCTCTGCCAGATCTGTTTATGCAGCGCATGTCAATACAAGCGGAAAGGACCCTGGCCTGCAAGGCCGGGACTTCCAGGTTATAAAACCTTGCGAATGTGGATGGCGAGGCCCAGCCGGCCGCCTCACAAATATCTGCAATGGACACACCACTGGACCATGCCCAAGACGAGGCGATGCCTCTAGTCGAGTGGGCCCGTACTCCAATGGGGCATTGAAAGCCCAAAGAAGAGTACGCTAGTGAGATGGAGTCTACTATCCATCTAGAGAGTCTTTGCTTCGTAACCGGAAGCCCTTTGGTGTCGTTATCGAAGCTGACAAAGAGTTGTTCCGACCGCCTATAGGGGGCGGAATGCTCAATATAGATTCTCAGAGCTCTGACAGGGCAGAGCAGAGATAGCTCTCTGTCCTCTTCAGTTGGAGGAAGCGCGGAGAGCGTAATGACCTGTGCTCTGAACAGAGTGGAGAGCACCTTATGTACGTAACCGTGCCTTGGTTTCAGGATGACTTAGTGTCATTAGGACCAAATTCCAGGCAGGCAGGGCAAATAGAGAGCGCCTGCAGGTCCCCTATTCGCTTTACTGATGCCAGTGCTAGAAGCAGAGCAGTTTTCAGCGATAGCAACCGAATGTTGGCAGACTGTAGTGGCTCGAAAGCAGGGCCCTTCAGGGCCCTCAGCACAGTGGGCAGATCCCATGAAGGGACGGTAGGGGGATGAGGCGGATTCAGCCTCCTGGCACCCCTTAGGAAGCAAATGACCACGCTGTTTCTGCCCACCGATTGGCCCTGAATAGGGGCATGAGAGGCCGCTATAGACGCCACATAGACTTTGAGCATGGATGGGGAGAGTCCCTTATCCAGCAGCTCTTGCAGAAATGACAATACCTCCGTCAAATCGGAATTATGAGGGTCTTTGCCATGGTTTAGACACCAAATGGAGAAAAAAAGTCCACTTTAAGGCGTAGAGGCATCTTGTAGATGGGGCACTAGCCTCTGAAATTGTGTTTAAGGCTCGCTCTGGGAGGCTCAAAGGCTCCCGTCAAGCAGCCAGATGTGCAGGGCCCATAGGTCAGGCCGAGGATGCCATGTTGTCCCATTCGTTTGAGAGAGGAGATCCTGTCTCAGCAGAAACAGGCCAATGGGCCGCTATCAATAGCTGAGTTAGCACTGATAGCCACAGCTGGTTCATCCAAAGGGGGCCTGTCTAAGCCGCCTGTCCAGCTGAAGTGTAGGCGCATCCAGCGAGAGCAGAAGTGGTCCTACACGGCTTGGACGAGTGAGCGGCCTTTGCTCTACAGCCGATGGTCGTGTGCGGGCAGAGGTGCGTGGCCACTGACTCATCTAGGGGAGGTGGCTTATCGTACCCTTTTTCTTCAGCGCCGTCGATGAAAGTGAGGGCGGATGAAGACGCAGTACAGAGGCGGGCGGAGTAGGGAGCGCGCCACGATCTGGTGAGCTCGTCATGGACCTCCGGGAAAAATGGAGAGGAACTCTGACAAGGGGCCTGGCGGCGCCCCGGCAGGAACCACTCATGCAGATGGCTGCGGGAGGGCTCCTCTGGCGGAGACCACTCTAAACCCAGCTCTTCAACCGCTTTGGAGAGGATACGGAGAAGCTCTGCATCCATCCCGTCTTTGGTGGCGCTGGGCGAGGACGATGGTGAGGGGGTGGGGTCATTCACTGAGCCCAACAGTTCCTCTGCATCCGATACTGCCAATGACAAGCAGCTCATCCTCACTTCCCCCAAATGAGATCAGGTCGCTCGCACCAGCAGAGGGGCACTGATCAGACTCGGAGAAAAGGACCGGAGAATACTCTCTCTGGGGCGAGAGCGAGGCACGCGGGATCTGGGCCGATGTGGGCTCGCTCGCAGCCAGTCGCTCGAGCCCTCTGCCCCGCTGTTTTTTTCCTCACAGGTCCCTGGGAGGAAGAAAACGGGAGGAAGCGAAAACGGGAGAAATCCTGTGGCGAACGCCTGCTTATATAGCCAGATGCCCCGCCCATTCTGGCGGGCTTTGGGAGGCTTTGGCCGTCTTCATCGCCATAGGCTGGTGCAGCTCCGCTGCCTAGCCATTGGTTCGTTTTTAATACACTGCACGAACCAATGGACGTACAGTTTCACTGCGTGCATGAAAAAAGGCTTCAGTGCAGGAGAAAAAAGGCTTTTTCCCAAATGCGTCTAGCAAGACGCGGTACGAGTGTAGTATCGAAAGGGAACTAATGATAATGGTATTTCAAGTCCAGTCAAATGAAATGTCATGAATGTCATGTGGCATTCAATGACATATTTTTTTAATTATTTATGGGCTACTCTGGGCAGTTATAGTTGGGTTAAAATACATGCTTTTAAAATAGGTTAATATTACAAATAATATATAGCCTATAATATACACTACTATTAAAAAAAAGGTCAGTAAGATTTTTTTATGGTTTTGAAACAAATCTTTTATGCTCAGTAAGGTTGCATTTATTTGATTAAAAAAAAACCAGCAAACAGTACATCTACAATTTGAAAGAAATTCTTTTTTTTTCCTTTTCTTTCTGTTTTCCTCTCATGCTAAAGCTCGATTACTCCAGTTTTCAGTGTCACATGATCCTTCAGAAATCATGCTGATTGCTGCTCAAAAAACATTTCTTATTATTATTATAGCTGGCACACCACACTGACAAAAAAGCAAGATTTGAAATTTAATAGACTAACAAAAATATAAATCAGGACAGCACTAAAATTGTTTTGAAAATGAAGAGCATATGTTTCCCATCTTATTACTTAGTTTTCTTTTAAGTATTTGTAAGCAAACTTTGAAATATTCTCACAAAATCATGAAATATAGTAAAGGAGAGTTTATATTTCTTCAGTATGCATGTGTAAATGTGGTATTTATAGACCAAAATTACCATGTCAACTATGTCAGAGAAAAAAGGAAATTCAATATATTCTCAAAAACAGGGTAATTTCTAAAACTAAGAGATAAATATTAGCCTATTATTTTTCACAGAAAGCTGATAAATGATAAATCACAGGACAGTGTTGACAATTTTCTGCATTTCTGAATGTTTCTATGTGCACGTGATCTGTACATTATGTGCGAGTTGTGTGTTGTGTGCGTGCGTGCAGTGTAGCAGCACATTAGTTTAGAGCAGAGATTAGCTACCTGTACAATAAACTGTTTAAAATGTGAATTCACCCAGTCAGTTTTGATTGTCCACATACTACAAACAAACATGCTTGAGATATAACCTCCTGCACTTGTCCATCACTGACATTATAACCCTCACATTCTTTCTGATTTGATTGATCCACATATCTGTCAAACTATCTAATGATATTTAATGCATGAATTCTTGATCAAATTAAGTTATATATGGCTGTTGGCATTAATTGTGCTCGTGATGGAGTGGTAGTGCAGTGCTCTCGGAGTGACTGAAAACTATGATGCTCCGACTTTCAAAAAAATCTACTCGCTCCGGTCAAAAATCACGCCGCTCCACTCCGCTCACTCTGCCAGGAACGGAAGAACAAACTAAAATCTCTTCTGTAAAAATGCCCATGGATATATTCTAAACAGGAATTTTTATCAAGTCTTTTTAAATTTGGGACAACAACGTCACCAAATATTTAGCAATGAAAATCACCAACATGCTTAAAAACTCTGTAAATAAATGTTATTGCTCTTATTTTCAAATAATCTATTTTAAAAATGGATTTCACTGTCATTTCATTTTTTTCATCAATTTAATGGATCCTTGAATTAAAGAAATTTCTTTAAAAAAAAAAGTAATGACCCCATACATTTTAATGCTACTGTGAATATAATACCAGTCCTCATTATAAACACAAAATAATAATCAACTTCAATAGTCTGTGAAGACAATTAGACTACTTTTTATTTAATGGGAGGCGGTGAGGTACCTGAATAATGGGTAGGGGGGCGCTGGCCCAAAAAAGGTTGAAAACCACGGATTTAAATGGTTACATTTTTGAAGACTAATATATAGTTCACATCTGGGTTTTATTTAATATCAATTGATATTATGAAATAATGGTTGGGGGTGCTCAAGTTTTCTTACATGTAAGGAAAAAAGATTGGGAACTACTGTGTCACAAACAGGCAAGAGACAAGAGGAGTTCAGGTAAACAGAGGGGTTTATTGACCATTTGGTGATGGTTAGGATCGAAGGCAGGTGAGTAAGAGAGATGTGAGAGAGTTCTGGGGATCTTAGCTTCTTGGAAATCTGGGTGATCGTCGTAGGAATCCTGGAGATGAACCGGGGCTGAGGAGAATAGGCAGAGTGGAGACTGAATGGACTTCTGGAGGTAAGGAAACCACAGTTAGTAAGGCTTGTAATAAGTCTGGCAATGTTCAGGTCGTGAACGGTAGACCGGACACTGGAATGCTGAGTGGAGTGAGAAGATATAGCGGGCTTAATTGGTGATGCAGGTGTAGGTGATCAGAATTCGGGTGATTGAGATCTCGTGTGTGTCGGAGGAGGTGACTGTGCTGACGTGAGTGATTGCAATGATCTCCTGACATTACCCCCTCCTCCAGGGGCGGCGACAAGGGCGACCGCGACTTCGGGGTGCGGGACGGTTTGGATGGTTGCAGTGGAATTCTTCCAGCGGGGATGGATCCAGTATGTCATCGCGGGCCACCCAGGACCTCTCCTCCGGTCCGTATCCTTCCCAGTCAATAAGATTGAATTTTGTACCTGGGTGGAAGTTGCAGAAGGTAGGTGACTTGGTTGATCTGCCTCTGTATTGGGAACGGACCAATATAGCGGGGACTCAGCTTTTTACAGGGCAGACGGAGGTGCAGATCCTGGGTGGACAGCCAAACCAGCTCTCCAGGCTGGTAGGTGGGAGTAGCAGTACGCCGGGCATCTGCGAAGAACTTATGCCTCCGCACTGCTTGTTGGAGCTGGACGTGAGCCGAGTCCCACACTCTCTCGCTCTCTCGGAACCAGTAGTCCACAGCTGGAACCTCCGAGGGCTCTTCTGTCCAGGGGAAGAGTGGGGGTTGGTAGCCGAGCATGCACTGGAAAGGGGTCAGGCCGGTGGTATTCTGACGGAGGGAGTTTTGTGCATACTCGGCCCAAGGAAGGTAGCGGCTCCAGCTGTGCTGATCGTCATGGCAGTATGACCGGAGGTAACGTCCGAGTTCCTGGATCCTTCGTTCAGTCTGGCCATTTGTCTGTGGATGGTACCCCGAGGACAAGCTTATGGTCACTCCCAGTAACCGGAAGAAGGCTCTCCATACTCGGGAGATGAACTGGGGCCCTCGGTCTGAAACTATCTCCTCCGGGAGGCCATAGTTCGAGCTCCTGGATCCTTCGTTCAGTCTGGCCATTTGTCTGTGGATGGTACCCCGAGGACAAGCTTATGGTCACTCGCCACTCAGCTACCAACCCCCACTCTTCCCCTGGACAGAAGAGGCCTCGGAGGTTCCAGCTGTGGACTCACCGCTTACTCTGCCTGTACTGTGGGGCTCCAGGACCCTCCATATAGAACCAGAAATATCGACATTATCCCTTCTGCCAGCGCAACTGCTAACCCAAAACTTCTCGGTCTCAGTTTTAGCCCTCATCGACTCGGGCTCTTTGGGCAATTTCATATCCTGTGACCTCCTAAAGCGTCTCCATCTACCCCGCCTAGGTCAAGCCCGGGAGCTCCGAGTCGAGACGATTCAGGGAATGCCGCTAGGGCGTGGGCAGTTTCACGCTGGTCCCAGCCGCCTTGGAGGAACTCCGTGGATCTCGTGTCTTCTCCAAACTGGACCTGCGGAGCGCATACAACCTTGTTCGCATCAGGGAGGGCGACGAGTGGAAGACGGCGTTCATTACCCCGCAGGCCACTATGAATATCGGGTCATGCCTTATGGCCAGTCAAACTCCCCGTCCGTCTTCCAAAGCTTCATGAACGAGGTGTTCCGGGAGTTCCTTAATAAGTTGGTGAAGGAAGCCGCCACACACAGCTGCGTCCCCAGCATATGAAGCAGGTAGGGCCATGGGACTGACAGAGGCAGATGATGGGGTGGTGACTGGCATGAGGGAGGTCCTGAGGGCACCTACTAGTTCCTCAAGGACCTCTGCGGTGGATGGAAGATGGGGATCCATGGAGGTGTTGGTTCTGGTCCTGTCTTCTGTCACAAACAGTCAAGAGACAAGAAGAGTTCAGGTAAACAGAGGGGTTTATTGACCATGTGGTGATGGTTAGGATTGAAGGGAGGTGAGTAAGAAAGATGTGAGAGAGTTCTGGGGATCTTAGCTTCTTGGAAATCTGGGTGATCGTCGTAGGAATCCTGGAGATGAACCGGGGCTGAGGAGAATAGGAAGAGCGGAGACTGAATGGACTTCTGGAGGTAAGGAAACCACAGTTAGTAAGGTTTGTAATAAGTCTGGCAATGTTCAGGTCGTGAACGGTAGACCTGACACTGGAATGCTGAGTGGAGTGAGAAGATATAGTGGGCTTAATTGGTGATGCAGGTGCAGGTGATCAGAATTCGGGTGATTGGGATCTGGTGTGTGTCGGAGGAGGTGACTGTGCTGACGTGAGTGATTGCAATGATCTTCTGACACACTGGTCCAGAAGGTCCAAAGTCTGTGGGTTTAACAGAATACAGTATTTTCTCAGGGGTACTATAAGATAAAAGCTCATTGATCCAGAGTTTTTGCCCTGGTGGGGGGTTCTCAGATTTTCAGTTCTTAATTATACATTTTTTAGCTGCAGTGCTTGCAAGTAAAATAAAATACCCTTCGTGATAGGTCATGTGAAGTGAGCTAATATCACCTAATATCCAAATTTTAGGATCAGGATCAATATGATTCTTTGATATTTCAGAAATTGTTGCAATAACATACTTCCAGAAAGTCTCCAAGGCTGGACAACTCCAGAGCATATGAAGAAGAGTCCCAGTAGATATTTTACATCTTTGACACAGCAGAGATCTCACCACTAAGTTTATTTAGTCTACAGGGGGTGTAATATGTTCTGTGTAAGATGTTAAATTGAATTTGTCTGTGTTTGGTGGATTACCAATACAGTTTGTGACTTTTCTAGAAGAGCACACCAATGACTATCAACACAAGAACACTCCAGATCCGATTCTTATTTTTGCTTCATTGAAAGGCTTTGGTATGCTGGGAGATTGTTAATAAGAATGTTGTATATGGAAGATGTTAAGCCCTTTATAGAGGTATGTCTGATATCGAGCAGTCGGTCTTCAAATAGGGATTTTTCAGGTATATGAGGGAATGACTCCAATGATTGACTTCTAAACCAGTGTCTTATTTGCAAGTACTTAAAAAGGTTATGCTTAGGCATGTCAAATAATTCAGATAACTGAGGGAAGCTAGCAAATATGCCATTTACATAAAGATCACCAATTGTTTTAATTCCTTTCTTAATCCAGCTTTGTATAGTTTTGTCAGCAATAGGACTTGGGATGTTTTCATCGTTCACGAGGAGTGTTCACAAGTAACAATGTGTTTAAACCTAGGAGTCTATGTGATTCCTGCCATGCATCAAGGCTATCCAAGAGAACAGGGTTTTTCATTATCACAGAAAGCTTCTTCCTTATGCCCAGAAAAGGAATAACTGATACTGGGATAGTTTTCATTTCATGCTGCTCTATTGAGACCCATCTCACGTCACTGTTCTCTGGATGCAGCCAAATCCACAGTGGGCAGAACTGTGATGCTAGATAATAAAGTCTAAAATTTGGGAGACTCAGCCCTCATTTAGCATATGGGGCCTGAAGTGTGGTTAAATTCACTCTTGGGGTTTTCTTATGCCATAAAAATGTGGATATAGCTTTGTTAAGATCCATAAAAAAAAATATTTTATATCCATAATTTTAAAAGGGATACAATGAAATTGTCACAACCGGGACAAAGAGGCAGACAGGCAGGATAACGTTAAGCAGAGAGTTTAATCACAGGAACGTAAGAGATGCTTCCAACCAAAAAGAGTTCAACCTAGGCAGTAAGGGAAGCAAAACACAGTCTTATCTGGGTCGGCACTCCGATCCTTCGGCCAAGAACTGAGGATTCCGAGGGGAACAGGCAGACTAGAAGACGGGGAACCAGGACAGAATAGCTTGCAACCTTAAGACCAGTCGATGAGTGAATGAGGTGAGTGAGTATTTGAGTGGTGTGGTAAGTGGGTGCAGGTGTCCGTGATCAGTAATCAGGTGATTGTGAACGGGTGTAGGAGGCTGATTCGGCTGGTGAGGCAGGTGTTTCCGTGACATTACCCCCCCCCCATGAGCGTCCCGAGATTGACGGCGAGGACGACCGCGGCCTCTGGGAGCGGGGCGGTCTGGATGAGCCTGGTGGAAGTCATTGAGGAGAGATGGGTCCAGTATGTCCTCTCGGTCCGCCCATGACCTCTCCTCAGGACGTACCATTCCCAGTCCATAAGGTATTGAACCCTCGCCAGACCCTGGAGGTGAATTGCGGTCCTCGGTCCGAAACAATGTCCTTGGGGAGGCTGAAGTTCCTGAACACATGCTGGAAGAGAGCTTCGGCAGTTCCCAGGGCGGTAGGTAGTCCCCGCAGGGGAATGAGTTTGCAGGATTTAGAGAATCGGACAACGACCACTAGGATGGTCGTGAATCCGTTGGAGGGAGGTAAGTCCGTAGCAAAGTCCACCCCCACGTGGGACCAGGGACGGCGAGACGACGTGGCATGGTGGTGATGGCACAGACCGAGCATCCCCTGACATACCGGGCGACATCCCGGGCCATGTGGGGCCACCAGTAGCAGCTCTGGAGGAGCGAGAGGGTTCGGCGGCTGCCTGGGTGCCCCGATCCCGGAGAGGTGTGAACTGAGTCCAGAAGGGTGACATGCAGGGTGAATGGGACATGCAGGCCTCTTCTGGGCCTCCCGGCGGAGAGGGTTCGGTGAGAGTGGCGGCACGGATCTGGTCAGTGAGAGCCCACTGAATGGGAGACATGAAGACGGCAGGCGGCAGGATGGGCTTGGGCGGGAAAGTGCGTCCGCGTGGACATTCTTCGTCCCGGGATGGTAAGTGACCACGAAGAGGAAGCAGGTAAAGAACAGTGCCCAGCGGGCCTGCCTAGGGTTCAGACGTTTGGCCTCTCGGAGGTATTGCGAGTTTTTATGGTCGGTGATTACCTCGAATGGGTGCTTGGCACCCTCCAACCAGTGCCGCCACTATATCCTAGGAAGTGAACCGTGGACTGATGGAACTCACACTTCTCGGCCTTGAGGAACAGGTGGTGTTGGCGGAGGCGCTTGAGGACTTGGGTGACATGGTGACGGTGGGCTTCGAGCGTGGGTGAGTAAATGAGAATGTCGTCGATGTAGATGAGGACAAACCGGTTGAGCATGTCTCAGAAGATCTCGTTCATGAAGTTTTGGAATATGGAAGGTGAGTTGGAAAGCCCATATGGCATGACCCGGTATTCGTAGTGCCCGGTGGGCGTGACAAAGGCGGTCTACCATTCGTCACCCCGGCGAATGCGAGGGGCTTTGAGGATCCATAGTCCGTGTTGTAATCCGTTTCGTTTGAGGGACTGGTCTTCTGTCACAACCGGGACAAAGAGGCATACAGGCAGGCTAACGTTAAGCAGAGAGTTTAATCATAGGAACGTAAGAGACGCTTCCAACCAAAAAGAGTTCAACCTAGGCAGTAAGGGAAGCAAAACACAGTCTTATCTGGGTCGGCACTCCGATCTTTCGGCCGAGAACTGAGGATTCCGAGGGGAACAGGCAGACTGGAAGACGAGGAACCAGGACAGAATAGCTTGCAACCTTAAGACCAGTCGATGAGTGAATGAGGTGAGTGAGTATTTGAGTGGCGTGGTAAGTGGGTGCAGGTGTCCGTGATCTTAACAGTTTGGTCATTTAGGCCCCGGTAATCGATGCAGGGTCTTAGGCCCCCGTCCTTCTTGGCCACGAAGAAGAAGCTCGACGCTGCGGGTGAGGTGGATGGACGGATGAACCCCTGGTGTAAGGCTTCCTGCACGTACTCCTCCATGACGGCTCTCTCCGGGATCGACAGGGGATAGACACGTCCTTTGGGTAATTGGGCCCCAGGCAGCAGGTCAATGGCATAGTCCCATGGCCGGTGAGGTGGCAGGTGAGTGGCAGCGAACTTGCTGAACACGTCCTGGAACGCCTGATATTTGGGAGGAGGCGAGTGATAGGCGCGGAATCCGGGCTTTCCACTGAGGTGGAACAGACTGGGAGATCCTTCCGGTCGGCGAGCGGTATAGGCAAATCCCGGAGACACATTTGTTTGCACTCCCCACTCCACGCGAGTATTTCTCCGGACCTCCAAGCGATGGTGGGTTGATGCCGGGCGAGCCAGGGGCGTCCCAGGACGATGTCCACGACGGCCTCCTCCAGCATATTCATTTATATTGTATTGATTCTACCAATTAGTGAGAGAGGCAAATCCATCCACCACTGAAGATCAGTTTTAGTTTGGTTCAGCAACTTTACATCATTTTCATGATATACTTTATCAAAGGAGCCACTAATATTAATACCCAAATACTTAAAGGGTTAGTTCACCCAAAAATGAAAATTCTGTCATTAATTATTCACCTTCATGTCGTTCCAAACCCGTAAGATCTTCGTTCATCTTCGGAACACAAATTAAGATATTTTTTATGCATTCTGAAAGCTCTCTGACCCTCCCATAGACAGCAAGGATCTTTACACTATAAACTAGAGGTCTGCGCGGGACTGTTTTTTCATCTCCCGCAAGGTTCTATTCCGCACCCACCCGCTCCGGCAGGCGGCAGGATGGGCTTGGGTTCTTCGGGGGTCGGATCCGGTTGGTGTAGGCGGGAAAGTGCGTCCGCGTGGACATTCTTCGTCCCGGGATGGTAAGTGACCACGAAGAGGAAGCAGGTAAAGAACAGTGCCCAGCGGGCCTGCCTAGGGTTCAGACGTTTGGCCTCTCGGAGGTCTTGCGAGGTTTTATGGTCGGTGATTAGCTCGAATGGGATCCGAAGAACGACCTCGGGCGTACGGTGCCGCACCAGCCCCTTGCCCAGCGGCTTTCCCTGGACAGTGGTAATCTGGTAGGTCGTGGAGTTTTTGCAGCGGGGAATTTGCAATCCAGCGAGACTGCGGGAGGAGATGAAGTTCCCCGACGCTCCGGAGTCCACGAGGATTTTGACTGGAAAGGATTGGTGGTGATAAATTAGAAGAGCATTTATATGAGGAATGCCTGATACGTCAGGAGTGATCTGGATAGTACTCGCCGCTGAGCGTGGTGGACGAAGGGGGCAGGCGCGGAGCTGGTGCCCCTGGGATCCACAGTAGAGACAGAGGTCATGGGTGAGTCTCCGAGATTGCTCTGAGGATGACAGGTGGTTGCTATCCGTGATCATGGGTTCCGGTGCTGGAGTGGAGAGGCTGGGCGAGGCAGCGGCAGCGGGTATGGCTTCCATATGGCACGCGGTTAGGTGCTGGGAGATGCGAACCGCCTTCTGGAGGAAACTGTCCAGGCCCACGGTGTCATCATAGATGGCCATCTGTTGGCGTAAGCCCGGGTTGAGGCCTCGGCGGAACACCGAGAGCAGGGCGGCCTCATTCCAGCCGCTGCTGGCGGCGAGTGTGCGGAAGCGCAGCACATAGTCGTGGATGGATAACTCGGCTTGCCGCAGTTGAAAGAGCTCCTCATGCACCGTGACTTCCGTGGTCGATTGACCGAATACCTCCCTTTCTTCCCGACCCGACCGTTCCCGCTAAATTTAGATCTCGTTTCCAGAATCTCACATTTAAATTTCCGCTACTGAAAGAAAGAGAGATACAAATAAAGTGTATTCTGCACAAAACTGTATTTATATAAATCATCTTGTCAAGAGTCTTGAAGTTATTGAAAGCAAATGCTGCCAACACAATAGGGAAAAAAAGTGTCACAGAGAAAATAGTCCGAAAATAGAAAATAGCCTAGCTATTTTTATTCGTCTTGTCAAAATACTAAATTCGTTTAACATTTTGCTGTACACACAGTAGGAAAAGTGTGGCAGAGAAAAATAAATAAATAAATAGGCTACGACATCTGTCATTTAAAATGATAGGCTAAGCAAAATATAAACAAAACCAAGTTGAACGTCCTTCAAGGACAGCGCAGCCACACTTTGCTCCATCCTTATTCTGCTCTGTCACTCATCGACAACCTGCCTGTTCTGTCTGAGGACCGTATTTACCACTGGTAGGCTACAGCCTGCTCTGAGCATCGTTATTCACATGCTGCGCACAGACCTCGCAAATAAAATGCGTGACTCAGAAAGCACTGGTTCATGCATGCAGCGCATGCATAACAGTCCTGAGTGCAGGCTGTACCGGTGGTCAATAAGACTAAAGGACAGATATGTTGTTCTGAAAGGACGTCGGGAACGGGATATTGTTAGACCGCCCATTCCCGTTCAGTTACCGACTGCGACCGCGTTTTATTCGGAAATTTAATCTGGTCGGGGCCGCGGGAATGCAGACCTCTACTATCAACATCCAGAAACATAGCAAGGAGATTGGTAAAATAATCCATGTGACATCAGGGGTTCAACTGTAATTTTACGAGAATACTTTTTGTGCGCAAAAAAAAAACTTTATTCGACAATTCGTCTCCTCCGTGTCACCATAGCGCCATTTTGGAGAATAGAATTGCTGAATAAAGTCGTTATTTTGGTTTTCTTTTGCGCACAAAATGTATTCTCGTAGCTTCGTAAAATTACGGTTGAACCCCTGATGCCACATGGATTATTTTACCGATCTCCTTGCTACGTTTCTGGACCTTGATTATGTAAGGATCTTTGCTATCTATGGGAGAGTCAGAGAGCTCTCAGAATGTATCAGAAATATCTTAATTTGTGTTCCGACGATGAACGAAGGTCTTACAGGTTTGAAATGACATGAGGGTGAGTAATTAATGACATACTGGGTCGGCACTCCGATCTTTCGGCCGAGAACTGAGGATTCCGAGGGGAACAGGCAGACTGGAAGACGAGGAACCAGGACAGAATAGCTTGCAACCTTAAGACCAGTCGATGAGTGAATGAGGTGAGTGAGTATTTGAGTGGCGTGGTAAGTGGGTGCAGGTGTCCGTGATCAGTAATCAGGTGATTGGGTGTAGGAGGCTGATTCGGCTGGTGAGGCAGGTGTTTCCGTGACAGAAATAAGTAAATACATTTTGGCAGTATATTCATTTATATTGTATTGATTCTACCAATTAGTGAGAGAGGCAAATCCATCCACCACTGAAGATCAGTTTTAGTTTGGTTCAGCAACTTTACATCATTTTCATGATATACTTTATCAAAGGAGCCACTAATATTAATACCCTTGTGTTCCGACGATGAACGAAGGTCTTACAGGTTTGAAATGACATGAGGGTGAGTAATTAATGACATAATTTTCATTTTTCGGTGAACTATCCCTTTAAAACCACTAGGACACTATTTTAGGGATCCAGCTAAAATTCCAATAACATTGTCTGGTATACTAATTGGAAATGTCTTACTTTTTGAGTAATTTAACTTATAACCAGATACTACACTATATTCCTTTAGACACTGAAATAATGGGGGAAAATAATTAATTGGATTAGTTAGGAATAATAAGAGATCGTCTGCATATAGACATAGTTTGTGCTCATCTGTGCCAAATGTTATACCAGTAATTGATGGGTCAGAGCGAATGGCTATAGCTAATGGTTCTATAGCAATGGCAAATAAACCAGGTGAGCTAGGGCATCCCTGCCTGATAACCCTGAACAGTGAGAAGGTGTCCGACAGAACTCCATTAGTCAAAATTTGAGCCTTAGGGGCATTAAAAAGCGTTTTGATATATTGAATAAACGTATCCCCGAAGTTCATAGCTCTCAGTGTGCATACAAGGAAATTTGGCTCTATTCTGTCGAATGCCTTCTCAGCATCCATTGATACAATCATCAGGGGGTCCTCCTCATTTCTGAGCAGTATTAATTACATGGAACAATCTTCGAACATTGTCTGCTCCCTGTCTGTTTTTGATAAATCTGGTTTGGTCTGAATGGATCATTTTGGGGATGACATTCTCTAGTCGCAAAGCAATTAGTTTGGATAAGACTTTATAGTCAGAATTCAGCAGACTGAGAGGTCTATAAGGAGCCACATTCTTGTTGATCTTTTCCTGGTTTAAGTAGCAGTGTTATTGTTGCAACCTCCAGTGAATACAGTAATACTTGGCTGTCTAGTGCTTCTCTGATCATGTTGGTTAAAGGGATCAGTAGATTTTTAGAGAATACTTGGAAATTGGAAATCCGTCTGGCCCAGGTGCTTTATTATTCTGTAAAGATTTGATAGCAAGTACCTCCTCCTCAGATATTTCAACATCAAGATGATGCATCTTTATCTACTGCATTAATTTTGGGGAGAGGTAGTCTATCCAAAAAGTTTTTTTATTTCATAGTAAGTATTTTCATTATAAAAATATTTTGGATCCTCTAAACATCTACCATCCTCTGCCTTAATATATTTTTCAGAATTGTCCTTTTTAATCTGCCAAGCAAGTAATTTGCTTGTTTTATTGCCAAATTCATAATAGTGATAATTTGTCCTAGCTAAAGCCGCTTCAACCTTACTGGTGCATTGATTATTGTATAACACTCGTTTTTTTAAATTAGAGCATTAAAATTAGAGCGTTTGTCAAGGAATGACCCTGCTCCAATATTCTGATGTCTTTTTCTAATTGAGATAATGCTTCTCTCCTTACTTTATTTTTATGTGCTACATATGACATAATATGCCCTCTCATATAAGCCTTAAAGGCTTCCCAAATATTAGAATGAGAAGAGGAATTCAAGTTAGATTCTAAGTGTACATCAATGTGATTATTCATAAAAGTAATAAATTCTGGGTCTTTCAACAGATAGCCCCTGAATCTCCATCTATAAGAGGCAGATTCAGGTGGACCCACATCTAATTCCATCTTTATGGAACTAGGCCTAATTCTTTCATTCCTTGGTTAAGAGCTACTGCTGATTTAGATCATGAAAGAGATTTGGGTGAAGGACGGTAAATTGATGGATTTAGAACCAAATTAAAGTCACCTCCTACAATACACTGACCTTCAATTGTGGTGAGCTTCATTGTTAAATTATAAAAAAAATGTGGGGTCATCTATGTTTGGGCCGTACAAAGACTCAAGTGTGAATTTATTCAAATTTATAAAACAATCTATAAGAAATAATCTACCACACTTATGTTTTTCCATGGCGTTTAACCTGAATCTCAGCTTCTTGTTAATAAGCAATGCTACTCCTCTTGTCTTAGATGAAAAGGAGAAATAAAAAACATGGCCCACCCAGTCCCTTCATAATTTCATATGTCCAAGATCAGTGAGATAGGTGTCTTGAATAAATGCAATATCTACGGATTGTCTCTAAGTATGTTATTACTTTCTTTCTCTTAATCTGGGAGTTAATTCCTCTAACATTTAGTGAAATACAGTTCAATAGACCTGCCGTATCGCTGTTGCATAAGGTTTACACAGAGACAGGACACACATTACATAGAGAGGACACGTATTTAAAAAAACAAATAAGAAAAAATTAGGTACTGATTCTGGACATTAATTGTGATATTATGATTACTAGGTTTGGTTAGACAAAGCAAGACAAATAGTACCATGCATAAGCCCCCATCCCCCACCCCTCCCCTAAAAAATTTAGAAAAAACAAAGACAAAAAACGAAAACAAAACCCACCCCGTTAATATCGCCATAAAAAAAACATAGGTTAGGTATATTCGCACTTCTAAACTTGCAAGGCAGCCTCGACAGTTGCTAGAAATGTAGAGTGATTATCATACTTCAACTCAAACTGTGAAAAGAATAAAGTATATGCAACTGTAAAACACTGACTATGTAGTGAACATATAAAACACAAACTGCCTTATCCTATTGCTTGACTAAATAATATCAGTATTAGAAATCAAAATATTTTTGGGTGGAGAATAGTTTAAATCCTCCCTGATGTCAGACTCACAGCTTAGCCGGATAATGGATAGCATATTCTATGTTTTTCTCACAAAGTTTCTTCTTCACGTCATTAAATCCATTGATCTTGTGTTGAATCTCGACACTATAGTCTGGGAAGAAGGAGATTCGCTTATCATTCAGGTACACCGCTCCTTTTTCTCTGGCCAATCGAAGTACCTTATCCTTTTCTCTGTAGTTTAGGAATTTCGCAATGAAGGCCTTCCGAGGCGGTGGGCTCTCTCCAGAGTGATTAGAGAAGTAAAGTTGTCATTTCCTAACAATTGTGGGATGAGACTTTCCAAGTATCCAACTGTGTCATTGCCCTCAGATTTCTCTGGGATGTTTGTGATCTTTATATTTGATCGCCTGCTCCGGTTTTAGAGATCATCTGTTTTGTCTTTCAAAAAAGTTATCTCCTTTTCCATCTTTTCAATTCGTGCGCAGGTGTCTTTCAAATTATCCTCATTAGCGCCTTTCCTGGTCTACGTCTCATCAATCTGCTCAGCTAGAGTTGAAAGTGACAGTTCGATTTTGGTCCGAGAAATTTGGATGTCGGTTGTCTTCTTATTTATGTGAGAAGTCAGTTCGTCATTAGAGTCACGAATCACTTTCATGAGAGATTTAAGTGTTAGCTTTTCTTGTTCAGGCACCATCTTTCGGGGGTATCAGAAGGGTGTCAAAACGTTATATAGTTCCTCACACAATAAGTTGTACAATTTCCAGTAGGTAACAAAGGATCTACATATATATATTAGGGCTGTCAATCGATTAAACTTTTTTATCTAATTAATCACATCCTTTTTCTGTGATTAATCGCGATTAATTGCATATTTCATGAAATTAAGCATACATACATAAGGCTGTAGTATAGTTGGAGATAAATTATAGCTAATAAGATTACAACTGACGAGGCGCACCCGGAGCTCAACGACACACGTCCTGTTTTGATAACTGCATCATGTGGACTCCCGTTAAGGGTCTTCTTAACAATGACATGTCTTTCAGGCAATTAGCTGACTAATTGATTTTGAAAATATGTCGTTTTGCTCATCCTAAATCTGATATAATTTTAATTAAACCAACTTGAGCAAAATAATATGTTCATACCATATTCATCGCTTCAAAATGTTGAATTTTTGCCAGTTATTAAGCTGGGTTTTGTTTTAGTTGCTTTCAGATATTTTCATGTGTAAAGCCATTGTCTTATTTTCTGTAAATAATATATCTGTCTGTCAGGTGCTGAATGAAGTTGTTGTAGACCGCGGTCCGTCTTCATACCTCTCTAATGTGGACTTGTTTCTGGATGGTCATCTGATCACCACTGTTCAGGGAGATGGTTAGTGTAAAATATAATCCAGTTAATTACATGTTCTAAAACAGTGCAAGTTTTGTACACACACACACACAAAAAAAGACTTTTTGCTTTTTTTGTTTCCTGTAAAAATACCCACATCCTTAATGGATTAATTTATTTGATAAGCAAAACTGCTTAAAGGTGATGTATGTATATATATTTTTTGACTGAACTAAAGCTTACAAATACCATTTTATGTTTGCAGATATTTGGGAAACATGTTTACATACAAATTCACATAGGGGGCAGGAGAAACGGCTCAACGGCTCTCTCTAATATTGAAATTTTGAACTGCGGTACCCATTTCAACCACTAGCTGTCATTATTACATACTGCACCTTTAAAGGGGTCATATGATGCTGCTAAAAAGAACATTATTTTGAGTATCTGGTGTAATGAAATGTGTTTATGCGGTTTAAGGTTCAAAAAACACATTATTTTCCACATACTGTACATTATTGTTTCTCCTCTATGCCCCGCCTTTCTGAAACGCGTAAATTTTTACAAAGCTCATCGTTCTAAAAAAGCGAGGTGTGCTGTGATTGGCCAGCTATCCAGTGCGTTGTGATTGGCCGAATACCTCAAGCTGTGACGGAAATGTTATGCCTCTCACCATCCTGTGATGATGCCCTGTCAGGCCGGAGCAATGATTCAAAAACATGAAAACCCATTATAAACGAGGCATTCGTTGCATCCAGTGGGGACATAATTATGGATTATAATGACTTATACTGTCTTTTTACGCGTTGCGTTGCATCGCGCCGCGTAAAAAACATAAAACCATGTCTGCATTTGTGATCGGAGAAATGACAAACAACAAGCCCTACTCTACACTGCCCAAAAAACTCGCTTTAAATATATAAAATATAAAAACTCTTTAAATATAAAAAAACTTACTTACAGTCTTTGAGTCAGAACAGCCGGCATTATAGTCTATTCTCTCAGGATCAGGAAACGGTCCTCCATAAAATGCTCTGCACACATCTGAATATTTGGGTTGAAGTGTTCTGGAACAGTGCTGTAAATACAACTTAACCACTGATTTCTAGTCGTGTCCATTTTTGGTTGGCCAAACAAAGTAGTTTCGCTTTCACAACACAACACAGCATCAACCACATGTGGCGACCCCGGGCCGGACTCCGCTTCATCCACGGTGAAAGCCGATCTGGCAATTGACAGCACGAAGTTGATGTATTTCCTCAGCAACCAGCACGGATCAGCTCTAGGCATAACGAAGCAGATATCGTCCTCTTTTGGAAGGCCAAACAAAGTAGTTTCGCTTTCACAACGAAACACAACGCCTTCACGACATGGCGACAGCAACAACAATACTACAGCGAGAATAAAAGTTACACCTTCTTTCTTTGTGTGAACATTTGGGCGGCGTTATGGAAATCTTCCCACATAGTGATGTAGATATGTGGGGGCGTGTTAGAACAAGCCGTTTTAGGTAGGTGTGGCTGACTCTTAACTTTTATAAAGAATATCTCTTTGGATTTGAGACTTTAGTCTTTGCAACTTTACAGATCTTCTTTATGCACCAAGAGCTTGTAACACTCCAAAGAGAAAGGAAAAATTTAAATAGCATCATATGACCCCTTTAAAATATTAAGACTTGCATTTTTTTTTCTTCTTTCAAGCTAAGTTTGTAAATTGAAATGTGCACTAAGTGATTTTTGCCAAACGATGTTGATATTTGAAAGCACCAAAACAAACACGCCCACACCCCAACAAAACCTCGCCCCTATTTTGATAACTCTGATCCACATGTACCTACACAACGACGATGGTGGATCTGCCATGCCTGCCGGCATATTCAAGCAAAAGCCAACACAGAAAAGTTGTGTGAAAAAGCAAAATCAACTCGCCTATCAAGAAGAAACAAAGCAACCTCAGCATCCGATTCTCTTCCGATCCTTAAGTTTCTCCACCACTGGAAAGCTGCTCCAATATTTACGGGTCCCACCTCTTGCCTGATCATAGCCCTTCTTTTTAATGTTTTGTTCCTCCGAAATTTTCCTCTTTTTTTTTTTTTTATCTGCCGTCTCTCGCTATCTATAGTTGATCAGCTAATATCCGTCCTGTGCACTCACTGAGCGCTCTCTTCTCCTGATCATTACTAGACACACCCCTTACTGCTGATTGGCTGCGAGTGTGTTTTGGGACTCAGTCCGACACTGTGGTCAAAAGCATTTTTCAAAAATCACTTTGTGCACTTTTAAAAAAGGAGTTCTCAAAGTGGGGTCCACAAAATAAATTTAGGGCACTGTGATTTCCACAATGTGGAAAATGTGTACAGATTCATGGATTCCAGTCATAAAAATGGAATTTAATGAATACCATGATATGTCATTGAATTTGCCAGATTTTGAATTAATAAATTAAAAGTAGGACTGCACAGTTAATCAATTTGCGATATGCACTAGTGTCTGTGAATATTAAAGTGTAAAAAAACTGCTATCTAAATATGAAGTCTGCAAGTCTGCAAAAAATAAAAAAGCATAGGGACCCCACGAAGCCCGCCCACACACCTTTCTGCTGTGATAGCGGGCAAAATAAAAAACAAACATACTCAAAAATGGAGCAAATTTCCTCTTCAGCTTATCACAACTGTCGAGTCCCCTAATGATGACTCACTACCCGAACCAATCCAACCCCTTGTCACATGGGCCGAGGCCTGGCAGGCCATCCTGAAATGTCTGTGTGTTTTGGGGATAATAAAATGAGGTTGCTCCAATTCGTTTGAAGGCTATTTAGCGGCATTGATTTATTTACTGGCAAGGGGAGCCGTGGAGACGGTTCCTCCAGCCCAGAGCGAGTCAGGCTTCTACAGCCCTTACTTCCTCATCCCCAAAAAGGATGGCAATCTCATCCTCGATCTCAGGCACCTGAACCGCGCCCTCATGAAACGTACATTTTGGATGATATTGGTATAAATTGAAGGATAAAATTGAAACAGATCCTCTCGCAAGTATGCCCAGAGGACTGGTTCTTTTCTCTGGACCTGAAAGACGCCTACTTTCACATCCAGATAGCCCCCATCACAGACGATTCTTGAGATTCGCCTTCAAGGGAGTGGCTTATCAATACACGGTTCTTCCCTTCGGACTGTCCATGGCTCCTCACACTTTTACGAAGTGCATGGATGCGGCCCTTTCCCCTCTGAGACAGATGGGAATTCGCATTTTAAATTACCTCAACGACTGGCTCGTCAGCCCAGTCAGAGGCAGAGCTACTATCTCACAGATCCCTCCTCCTCAGCCACTTAGAATGCCTGGGATTCAGGGTCAACTTTGCCAAGAGTGCACTGTTCCCCAGGCAACGGATATCGTTCCTGGGAGCAGTTTTCGACTTAGCCCAAATGAGGGCGGTAGTCGCGCCAGAACATGCACTGGCCATGCAGCGGCTCGCCGGCCTCCTTCAAAGTTGGAGCCTCTCGCCCTCTCAAGACGTTTCAGATTATGCTGAGCCTCATGGCCTCTGCATCCCCGAGACTACAGCTGGGTCGGCTTCATATGTGGCTCCTTCAGTACTATGTGAAACCACGAGTTCCAGCCCACGCCTGAAGTCATGGAAGCTTGCATGGCAGCTCTGGCCCCTTGGAAGGACCCTCAGTGGATGGAACAGGGGCGTGGCTCTGGGAATGGTCTGCAGAAGGAAGGTTGTCTCGACAGATGTGTCCAACATGGGTTGGGGAGCTCTGTGCGATGGCAAATCGGCTTTTGGCCTGTGGTCGAAAGAGGAAAGTTGGCTACACATCAACTGCCTGGAAATGCTGGCAGTGTGTCGGGCCCTTCAGGCCTTCTTGCCAGACCTAAGGGAACACCACGTTCTAGTCCACTCAGACAGCATGACGGTGGTGTCATATATAAATCGCCAGGGAGGGCTCTCCTCAAAGCGTCTCTTCATTCTGGTGTAGCACCTCTTGGAATGGGCACAGCTCAACTTGCGTTTGTTGAGAGCAACGCATGTGTCGGGCAGGTTGAGCCAAGGAGTAGATATGCTGTCTCGGAGCAACGTCTCCTCAGAGGAGTGGATGCTCCATCCGCAAATGGTTCAGAGAACCTGAGAGATTTTTGGAAAGGCAGAGGTTGATGTTTTTGCCTCAATGCCCAATGCTTTTTTGTCTCATTGCCCAACTTATTTTTCGAAAGACAAGGACGCGTTGGCCCACGACTGGCCCAACCTCCTCCTTTACACTTTTCCCACGATTGCCCTGATCCCTGAGGTAATCAGGCGAATCATAGAGCAACAACATAAGGTTCTCCTAGTGGCCCCACTCTGGAGGAACCAACATTGGTTCTCGGAGCAGTTTTGGCTGCTCATTGCAGCCCTGTGGCCATTACCCGGAGACAGGACCCAGCTTAAGCTGTGGGCTCTGCACCTCTGGCCTCTCCATGGGAGCCTGCAGACCTCCCTGAGAGCGTTCTAAATACAATTTCTCAGGCTAGAGCCCCATCTACGAGACGTCTCTATGCCCTTAAATAGTCGGTCTTCTCCACCTGGTGTACAGCCCGTGGCAAAGTCCCAACTTCCTGTGACATATCGTTGATATTGTCCTTCCTCCAAGAGATGCTAGATAAGTGTTGTTCCCCTTCCACTCTCAAGGTCTATGTAGTGGCTATAGCAGCTTCTCACGCTCCTATAGCTAGCCAATTGGTGGGCAGGAACAACTTAGTTGTCCGCTTTTTTAAAGGGTCTAGGAGGCTGAACCCACCTCACCCCTTTACCGTCCCTACATGGGATCTGCCCACTGTTCTGAGGGCTCTTAAGAGCCCTCCCTTTGAGCCTCTACAGTCAACCGACCTTCAGCTCCTGTTGCTGAAAACCGCTCTGCTGGCTTTAACATCGGTCAAGTGAATGGGAGACTTGCAGGTGCTCTCTGTGAGCCCTACCTGCCTTGAGTTCGGGCATAGCGACTCTGAAGCCAAGGCATGGTTATGTACCTAAAGTGCTCTCCACTCTGTTCAGAGCACAGGTTATTACACTCCCTGCACTTCCTCTCTCAGAAGAGGACCAGGAGTTGAATTTACTCTGCCCTGTCATGGTGCTGAGAATTTACATTGAGCGCTCTGCTCCATTCCCCTGGCCTCGGCTCCTGCCTCGTCATGATGTCTGCTCCCATATTTAAATGACCAGGGATGTGAACTGCTCTCAACGAAAGGAGTTTGCCCTGGGACCACTCAAGGATCTGGCGCGCCAGCTTGTACAAGTGGCGCGAACACAGACCTCCCTGGTGGTTGATATAAGAGACCACCACGACAGGATGTCTGCTCCTGTATTTAAATGACCAGGGATGTGAACTGCTCTCAACGAAAGGAGTTTGCCCTGGGACCACTCAAGGATCTGGCGCTCCAGCTTGTACAAGGGGCGCGAACACAGACCTCCCTGGTGGTTGATATAAGAGACCACCGCTGTGTTGTCGGTGTGCACCAACACATGATGATCTCTTAGGTCCGGGAGGAAGTGCTTCAAAGCTTCGAAACACAGCCAGCATCTCCAGGCAGTTGATGTGCCACGTGAGATGGCAATCACTCCACAGACCATGGGCAGGGTGGCCGCTCATGACTGCACCCCAACCGGTGAGGGACGCGTCTGTCGCTAGCATTACACGGTGACAAGGAGCTCCCAGCACCGGGCCCTGAGACAAGAACCAAGGCTTCCTCCACATGTCCAAGACATGTAGGTATCGCCGCGTGACCTTGATTATGCGAAGCGGGCTTCCCCTCGGGGAGAACCCCTTGGTCTTGAGCCACCACTGTAAGGGTCTCATGTACAGCAGGCCAAAAGGTCTCACATTGGACGCAGCTGCCATCAGACCTAGCAGTTTCTGAAACTGCTTGACAGTGAGTGACCGGCCTTTTCTGACTCTCACAGCTGCAGTGAGGATCGACTCGATCCGAGCAGGAGACAACTGTGCCTGCATCGTGGTCGAATCCCACGCCACGCCCAGATAAGTGGTCCTCTGTTATGGAGAAAGCACACTTTTCTTGGCATTTAGTCTTAACCCCAGCTCTTTCATGTGAGCGAGAACGACATCTCAATGCCGAACCGCCAACTGCTCTGATTGAGCCAAAATCAACCAATTGTCAATGTAATTCGGAATGCAGAATGCCTGTTTACTTCCTCACCTTCGTCTAACTCCTTTAGCAGGTCAGCTTGGTATGCCTGTAACACCGCCATGGTGTGCAGACACACACCAGCCTGACCTGCAGCCGTATACCGCTTGCCCACCAAGCTAGATGTAGTACGTAATGGCTTGGAGGGCAATGCCAGAGTCTTTAAGGATGATGCTGGACCAGGGGACAGATAGCTCGCGAGTGTCTGTTTCATCCGGGGCATCGCCTTATAGCTTGCTTGCTGAATGACTGAAAAGTTGATGCCGGTTCCACCTAACGTGCTTTTATAGCTTCCTGGTCGCTACGTCACCCGCCTATGACATCTCGCCCTTCCATTGGACTGATTGCACATGTGATTCAGAGCGTGGTCATGCTGAATGCGTTCCCATAGCGTTTTCCGACGCAGCTCAAGTTCCTGATGGGGAACCACATGTTCTGTTTTTCCCCCTTCTGCACCAAAAACACACAGAACAGTAACTTCAAAACCAAACCATCATATTCGTGTAGTTAACACCCTTACTGTTTACTGTTATATTATTACTAAAAAAGACAAAATGCTGATGATGAAATTCAAGAAAAGCATTTGTTCAGTGATTTGCTTTTCTAAACAATATTAGTATTTTAAAAAGAAAGAGCATCAACAGCCCTCCCTTCTTGCTCTTTTTGCCAGGTGTGATAGTGTCCACTCCCACAGGAAGTACTGCATACGCAGTAGCAGCAGGTGCCTCAATGATCCATCCAAATGTTCCAGCAATCATGATCACACCCATCTGCCCACACTCCCTGTCTTTCAGACCCATCGTAGTGCCTGCTGGTGTTGAGCTCAAGGTGAATGCACAACACACTTGCTGCTCTTTGGCTTTGAATGCATGAGGACATTTACTGAATCCTTTTATGATTTTAGATTACGCTGTCTTGTGATGCCAGAAACACGGCCTGGGTGTCGTTCGATGGCAGGAAAAGGCAGGAAATTGCCTATGGTGACAGGTAAGTGACTTCAGCATCAACATGTCAACATCAAGTTTTTGTAAGCATTCAGCAAATTTATTAAAATATGCTGACAAGAAATGTAGGGTGGGACTTGTTTCTTGGCGTTTCCTTTTATTCTACACCTTTAACCCTAAGATTATTCATTCAGGTAGGGAATATTCAAATCTAGCCTAAACCATGAAATACTCACCTGCCTGCAGGTAGAAATTCGGGAATGACATAGAAGATTCCCTTGTGGTCATTCTTTTTTAGGCATAGGGCCTTTTAAGTCTCTCAGGAGGCAATTGTAACAATAAAAACACTTATTTTATTGGTTACAATACAAAGCAGTAAATAAAACCTAAAATCAGCTAAACTAAGAGCTCTATAATCAAACTCTGAACAGCAGTATTGGATATGCTGTTAAGCGTTCTTTGATAGGATATCAGGTGTCCTTCATGCAGGCAGCCTCTAAAGAGTGTTTTACTCCTCATTCTTATTATACTTCTTTTTGGGGAATTCCACTTCCATCTCATTAATCCATTCTTCCTGTTGTAGGATTATTGATCTCTGTGACTCATGTCCAATTCGCCGGACGTCCTTCTGCTGTCTCCTACACCGTTGTCTTCTTGTCGCACTTCCTCTCCCCTTCTTAATTGTAGTCTTCGTCAGTCTTAACTCCGCTTGTGGTTTTAACACCTTCTTTTCACCCTGTGTGCCCTCTCGTTAATCTTTGTGTTTAGATGCAAAACATTAAGTTCATGAATTTACTTTTCACACCTTTTACTCATTTCATCCTGTTCTACATTATAAACAAAAGAAGTCAAGTACATTTGTTTATACTCTACATCAATATCATTTCAAGTATTTCAGGTACTTTCCAATCACATAGCATTCAAACATCTTTATATTCAAGCAGGGTCACATGACCCTGGACCACAAAACCAGTCATAAGGGTCGATTTTTTTTTTAATTAAGATTTATACATCATCTGAAAGCAGCATAAATAAGCTTTCATTGATGTATGGTTTGTTAGGATAGGACAACATTTTGGCCAAGGTACAACTATTTGAATATCTGGAATCTGAGGGTGCAAAAAAATCTAAATATTGACAAAATCGCCTTTAAAGTTGTCCAAATGAAGTCCTTACCAATGCATATTACTAATCAAAAATTAAGTTTTGATATATTTATTATAGGAAATTTACAAAATATCTTCATGGAACATGCTTTACTTAATATCCTAATGATTTTTGGCATTAAAGAAAAATCGATCATTTTGACCCACACAATTTGTATAGTAGTATTTTTGTCTATTGCTACAAATATACTTGTGCTACTTATGACTGGTTTTGTGGTCCAGGGTTACATATGGTATTAACTTAAAAGCAGCAAATAAGATTTCTTTGAAAAGGGTAAATAATGGTACATAACAGGTAAATAATGTCAATATCAATATCAAAATCAAGACAGACTAAACAGTTGTAAAAAGCCTATATAACATTTTTATAGGAAATAAGTTTAAAAAATAGGAGTGCTTGGTGTCATCAATCGAAAAGCAGTTTTGTTTAGGCTGATTACACTGACACTTTAAAACAGTGGTCGCCAACCCATCAATCACTATCAACTGGTAGATCTCCATCACTGTCCCAATAGCTCCCAAAAAGAACAGAAAAATAAGTACAAAAATACATTACATTTCTCCAGTCTTTGTACTATTTTTTGTACTTATTTTTGTTGTTTTTTTGGGAGCTACTGGGACAGTGATAAAGAAAAATACTTCATCCCTGAGTCTGTAAACAAGACGTTAACAGAGGCCAGAAACACTGAAGTCAGATACAAAGAGGAGAAAACACTGTAGCAGGAAGAGCAAGCTCACTGTTCATTATAAATGATTAATTTCAGGTACTTTCACATGGCTCGTAGCCGTGTGATTTTTTGTTCTAAATCAGCTTGGCCTGTGGGCTTGTGTCTGCGGCCGAATCAGAACCATGCTGATATAGAGCGATATCACATGACTACTTGTGTGATATTGCTTGTATATAATGTACAATATAATAGTAGTAATTGAATATTTACGTTAATTAGTCATTTTTGGATTTTTTTTATTTTATTTCAAGAACGTCTCTGTCACGTACTTAACCCTCATTCCCTGATGGAGGGAATGGAGACGTTATGTCGTGACGACATTAGGGGTCTAACTTGGGAGCCCAATCATCTCTGCGTTAAAGAGAAAACGCCAATGAAAATTGACTAGTGGATTTTGCATGCTGAGCCACTCTCCGTGTACATGAGTATATAAGGCGACACCGTGCATCCACTCATTAGGTTTTATGCTGAGGAGCTGAGAACGTGCCCCGGCAACAGCGAGTGGTTCAAGGTTGTGGCATGGGGACACCTAATGTCTCCATTCCCTCCATCAGGAAACGAGGGTTACGTATGTAACTGAGACGTTCCCTATCTGTCGGTCACTACGAGTTATGTCGTGATGACATTAGGGGTCTATGGAAAACGCCACAACCTGAACACTGGCATAACCTTCCCAAAGCCCCAGCGCAAATTCACTGACCTTGGTACTGAAGGGGACCATTGGGTAGAACATCGCTGTTGGAGAAGGCCATGCTGCTGTTCCGTCCACAAAAAAATTTTTGGAAGGGATTTTCAATGTTCAGTGAAAGAATGCTTCAAATCTTGGTTACACTTTATTTCGATAGTCCACTTTAGACATTCTACTAACTATAAGTAACTTTGTAACTACATGTCATCTACATGTTAACTAATTCTCATTCATTTGCAACTACATGTCTACTAACTCTGAGTAGACTGTTAGGGTAGGTTTAGGGTTAGTAGAATGTTGACAAAGAAAGTGTTAGAAGATATTAAGCAGACAGTTTACTAATACTCTACTAACTGCTAGTTGACATGTAGTTGCAAAGTTACTTGCTGTTAATAGAATGTCTAAAGTGGATTATAGGAATAAAGTGTTACCCAAATGTTCCATATTTGTTCTATCAGCCTGGCAGAACCATGGGGAAGCAAGCCTTAAGGAAAATGTCGTTACGGAGACCACATCCTACCCGTAGGGAGCTGACATTTGGAGATGGACTGACCCAGGGGGCAGTACTACATATAGAATGGGTCTCTGAGGCAGGTCCTACCTTAGAGTAGGTATGGAACAACTGCCAGAAGAGACTGACAGAGTGGGTCTGTCAAGGGAAGACACGGATTTACCGAGAGGGAAATCTTACCATGGAAGAATACACATATGGGATTACCCGTAGGGAATCAAGCCATATGGACACCTAGCCCAGTACAGGGGCTGAACGGGACTCCGGCATGCTAACACCAGTACTGGGCCTGGCATCAGACTGCTCCACCAAGTCTGACTGCCGGGGATGCTGGAGGATGCTCGACCAGGGTTCGCTAACCGGGGAACTTTAATGAGAGAAGAAAGGCACTTGCATCCCCTTGTGAGGGGGTATGGCGCCGCAAGCCTGACACCGAGCCAGTTCTTCCCGCCAATTACCTGTTACCCAACACACAGGAAGAAACCGGCTCTACACAAAGGTTGTAAAACCTTGCCAAAGTGTTAGGTGTCACCCTGCCCGCAACTCGACAGATGTCTGCCAGAGGAGGAGGCCCAGGAGGATTCAACACTCCGAGTTGAGTGGAGCGAGCTCTCACCGCCAGGGGGCACAGCTCGCCTTGGGATTGGTAAGCCAAGGCGATGGCATCCACTATCCAGTGGGCCAACCTCTGCTTGGAGACAGCCTTCCTTTTCTGCTGACCTCCAAAGTAGACAAGGAGCTGCTCAGAGCTTCTGAAGCTCTGGGTGCGGTCCACGTATATGCGTAATACTCTTACGGGACACAGCAAAGCCAAGGCTGGATCCATGCCCAGTGCCCAGGGGGCCTGGATCAGGGAATAGTACAGCTGGCAGTGAGAGGACTCGTGGGAAGCAGACAGGTTGACCTGAGCTGGATTAGGGATGGATTTGCCATTCCCCGGGAAAGTGAGCTGTCGTGAGAGCGCACAGCGACTTGTCTGGTCTGACTCCAGAGGAGGAGATGGCTGTCGAGTTGAGACATGCGATGTGATCATGGACCGCCCTGACGGTTGATGTACGAAACAGCTGCAGCGTTGCCTGTGCGGACCAACACGTGCTTGTCCAGCAGCAGCAGGAGGAACTGCCGCAAGGCATGATGCACTGCCAGCAACTCCAGGCAGTTTATGTGCCAAAGCAGTCAAGGTCCTGTCCAGGTCCCCGAAGCTGCCTGCCCGTTTTCCGGCACGTAGCACCCCAGCCCGTATTGGAGGCATCTGTCGTGGCAATGACATGCCGGGACACTTGTTCTAAGGGCACCCCGGCCCGCAGAAAAAGCAAGGTCCAACCAGGGGCTGAATAGGCGGCGACACATTGGTGTGATGGTGACAGGATGTGTACCGCGGCACCATGCCCATCTCGGGACTCGGGAGTTTAACCAGTGCTGAAGTGGTCTCATATGAAGCAATCCAAGCGGCTGCGGCTGCGGATGCCATATGCCCCAGGAGCCTCTGAAAATGTTTCAGTGGTACCACTGTCCTGCCTCTGAAGGAACTCAGGCAGTTCAACACCGACTGGGCATGTTCGTTGGTGAGACGTGCCGTCATACTCACCGAGTCTAACTCCATACCAAGATAAGATATTCTCTGCACAGGGGAGAGCTTGCTCTTTTCTCGGTTGATCTGAAACCCCAACTGACTGACGTGCCGAAGCACCACGTCCCTGTGATCGCACAACTCCTCTCGTGACCAGGCCATGATGAGCCAGTCGTCAAGATAGTTGAGGATCCTGATGCCCACTTCCCATAGTGGGGCAAGGGTGCCCTCCGCGACTTTAGTGAAGACACGGGGGGACAGGGAGAGCCCGAAGGGGAGGACCTTGTACTGCCATGCCCGACCCTCGAACGCAAACCATAGGAACGGTCTGTGTCAAGGAAGGATCGAGAAATGAATGTACGCGTCCTTCAGCTCAATCGCTGCAAACCAATCCTGGGCTTGAACGCATTTGATAATATGTTTCTACTTCAACATCTTGAACAGGAGCTTGTGAAGGGCCTGATTCAAGACTCGCAGATCCAAGATTGGTCGAAGGCCACTGCTTTTCTTGGGTGCGATGAACTATGGGCTATAAAACCCCTTCCTCATCTCGGCTGGAGGGACTGGCTCGATTGCATCCTACACCAATAGGACAGCAATCTCCTCGCGCAAGACAGAGGCGTCTCGGACTGCCACCGAAATCTCAGGCACGCCATTGAACTTGGGAGGTTGCCTGGCGAACTGAATCGCGTAGTCGAGTCGAAGTGTCCAAATGAGCCTGCGGGACAGGTTGGGCAGCGCAAGCCACGTGGGATAGCGATGCGTCACTCACTGTCAACCCACGAGCCCCGCAACCCGGAGGAAAAGGAAACTGCTCTTTTATTGAAAATGAGGGAAGGAGTGGCACTGTCCTCACCAACTCCTGAAGAGCAGTCTCCCACATCTCCGGGTTGCCCGTGTCCGGGCCGCTTCCTCGTCTTCTTGGAGGACTTAACGACCGGATGCGCTCTCCTCACTGTTTGGAGGACGCAGGAGGGCGCCCATGGCAACGAGCAGGCTGAGACACGGCCCTTGACGGAAAGGTGGCAGCTGGAGGATTACGTCGGGGCAGGATGTGTTGGATGTGTTGAACAGTGTCACCGAACAGGCCAGCTGTGCGCAGCTCCTGAATCAACCTCGGCTCGGTACTACCCTCATGCATTTGTTTTAGTGACTTGGCTTGGTGTTCCTGCAGGATAGCCATGGCATGCAGGGCAGAGGCAGCTTGGCCTGCAGCACTGTAAGCTTTGGCAGCGAGAGCTGCCGACAGCTTACAGGATTTGGATGGGAGATGCGGACGATTCCTCCAAGTGGCGGCGTTTTGCGGGCACAGGTGCACCGCAGAGGGGTCTGCTCCACTCCCCTTGAGGAGAGAGAGACGCGATCGCAGCGATCCCATGGTCATACGCCCACAAGAGCCCTAATGGCTCATCCACGAGCGCCGCTTCAGCGTGCTGAAGGCCCAGACACTGAAGACCGTGACCGTGGCCGGACATGGACGAAACGGCATCTTGAAAAAGACGCGAGTCATCCGTGATTTGCTCTTTTTCAGGAAAACCTGCTCTTTCAGTCAAGCACCCAGGGAAATCACTGCTGCAGGGACACCGCTGTACTGCACCATCACGCCAACCAGGAACAGTTCCTCTTGAACACAAGTGAATGGCTTTGTAGTACATAAACCACTCTGCTCCGAAGCAAAAATCTAATGAGTGGATGCACACTGTCGCCTTAAATACCCGTATGCACGGAGAGTGGCTCTACATGCAAAATCCACTAGCCAGTGTATCCAGTTAGACCCCTAATCAGAATCAGAATCAGAATGAGCTTTATTGCCAGGTATGTTTTCACATACGAGGAATTTGTTTTCATGACAGATGCTTCCGCAGTGCAACAGAATGACAGCGACAGAACAAAAACACAGATAATAAAAGAAGAATAAATTTTTTTTAAATAGAACAATTATAGAACAAAATATTACAATGGACAGTTTTGTATGTACAGGTATATTATGTGCAAATTTGAGGTGTAAACTAAGTATGTGTGTTAGATAAATAAATGTATGAGTGTATAAATAGTGTTATGTGTTCCACAGTTATTGTCAAGTGTTCATGAGATGGATTGCCTGAGTGAAGAAACTGTTCCTACATCTGACCTTTCTGGTGCTCAGAGCTCTGTAGCGTCGACCAGATGGCAACAGTTCAAAGAGGGAGTGTGCTGGATGTGAGGGGCCCAGAGTGATTTTGCTAGCCCTTTTGCTCACTCTGGATGAGTACTGTTCTTGAAGAGAAGGGAGGGTTGTACCAATGATTCGCTCAGCAGTCCGGACTATTTGGTAGCTGAGCTGAACCAGACAATTATAGAAGTGCAGAGGATGGATTCAATGATAGCAGAGTAGAACTGTTTCAGCACAGATAATGTCATCACGACATAACTCGTAGTGACCGACAGATAGGGAACAGGTGTTATACATACAAAAAAATTTGCAAAATACACTTACAGACTAAAAAAAATCAACCACAACAAAAAGATAAACTCATAATCAAAATGACATACCACTTGGAAGTGTTGCATGTTTTAGGGTATTCTGTTTTTTTTTTTACATGTTTTCCTCTTCTTCTTTCCACTTTTCCTCCTCCACTTCCTTAGATATTGATATAATTTGCCCATAGTCTTAACCCTCGCACATCTCTTGGGGCAGAATAGCAGCCAAACTGCAGGGAGTTGAAAATATTGTTTTGATTAGATGGTACTTGGATGTTGTGTGACCTACAGGTATACACCTATATCTATATCTTGAATTAAGTTTGTTGTTCTTACTAACTTTGTTTCATGATTTATGAATGAATATAACAAAATGAAGAGTTTCACTGAAGATTTATTCCTTGAAAACAAGTCTTAAAATCACGCATGCAATTTTGCTTCTCAAGTAAATGCATGTTGCTGAAAGTATTTTTATTGGATAAGGCATATTAAGAAAATTATATTTTGCACTGCATCACCATACATAACCCATCTTAACCAAGATTTTAGCACCAAACAAATTGTCTGCCCACACCAATCAATTACAGATCACTTGTTTCACTTAAGTTATTTTCAAGATCTGAGGTAATTGTCTCTATATTGTTTGATTATCTGTCTCTTTCAAATGATATTTGAACTCAAATCATTTTAATACTCTACAAAACACAACCAGTAACTGAACGGTCATCCAAAACAAATTTGAAACTATTTAAAAATGTTAAATCCCCAACAATCTGTGTTGTGGCTGGTTAGGACAAAAAGCATTGATTACCATAGAAAAGATAACTTTTATCGTGTGTCACACCAATGCTTTGATCTGGTTAGGACATGGTGTAAGCTTGTAGGTAAGGCTTTTATGCATGACAATTTGTTAGTTTTTTTTTATGATAATCCTCTCTATTTTATAGTATTACCATCACAACGTCATGTTTCCCTCTTCCTTCGATCTGTTTCCGTGATCCCGTGAATGATTGGTTCGAGAGCCTGGCCCAATGTTTACACTGGAATGTTCGCAAGAAACAGAGTCATCTGAGTTCTGAAGAGGAAGAGTTCTGACCACATTCCAAGCTTTTACAGCACGGTTACTTAGCTATGTTCTTTTTTGTCTTTCAAAAGTTTTAGTACATGCAATAATGTTTTTCTCTGTTTGCCATAATTATCCAAGTGAATCACATAAAACATCTAATTTCAGCTAAAGAGGAAAAAAAGACAAAATTATTTAGCTTTTTTTTTTTAGGACATTTAATATTTTTCCATTGCAACTTTTTTTTCTCCCCACAAAAACACTTTGGTTGTGTGTTTGTGTGTGTATTTTATCTTTTTTTTTTTTTGTAAATTCTCATTAGAGATAAGTAATTTTCCAATTTTATGCACTATGGCAGTGTTTCCCAACCGGGGTGTCGTCTGTCGAGAGCAGGGGTGCCGTGTAAAAAATTATTTTTTAATATTTTTAAATTGCTAAAATGTTCAAAAAAGCATCTATTATATAAATATCCATTTCTGATGTCTCCAATAATTAGAGATGCGCCGAAATTCTGGCTGCCGAAAATTAGTTCACCACTCAGGTTTCACTTTCACGTGGTGTGACGCTCTGCGTATTATCCCACTCTATGCGTGTGTGTGCTCCGCTCAGTCGCTCACGGCCCATGTGAGTGCTCCACTCGTATACCGTTCATACTCATCGGAACAGCAGAGTCCACTCAAAAATCGAGCCGACAGGAAACATCGATGTAGTACAGTATTGTTTCTGTCTGCAATAGCCCTACTGCGCTGTATGTAACATGATGTGTGGTATATGGGCAACCCTGGTAACGCTGCCCTCTCATTCATTGATCTGCAAACCGCATGTTATGCTCACGTGTCCTCTGATAATAATAGCTTTCTAGGACTGAACATTATTTGGATAATTGGTTAAAAAAAAAAAAAAAAAAAAAAATCTTTTAATACTTTTAAACTGTTAGACCTGAAAAACTAAAAAGCTATTTATTTCATTTGTAGGCCTGTCGTTATTTTTTATTTGTGCTATCATTATTAATTTCTTTATTTGTTCTTATTTTATTACTGACTGCTTACTTGTAATTTTTTATTCAATTCAAAGTTTGAAATCAAGCTATCTCGCGCTACTGCAACAAAATGACCCCACTGTAAAATAAAAAATACACTGAGTGAGCAAAAATTTGTGAGATAGCTAGTTATAATGGTAATTAAGCAATGTGTACATATGAATAAAAGCCTACATGAAAATCTGTCATATAAATTGGTCTCTTCATTAGAAATTAGCCTACTGATTGCCACCATGGACAAAAAAATGAATAATATTAAAAATATCTGTATGACATTATATTCTGCAGTTCTTCCCTGCTGTACCGAATATATAAGTATAGATATACTTTTCAAAGTATCATATCGAATTTACAAATTCAAATATTGTGACAAAATTAATTTTGTAGGGTGCCATAAATTTGTTAAAATTTCCAAATTTCCTAAAAAAAGGTTGGGAAACACTGCACTATGGTAATGAGAAATCGGTGGAAATGTGTGGAAAATTGCTAAATTTCTTTCTTATAAAATTTTAATTTCTTCTTTAAATTTTGGGTGAAATATGACCCCAATATTCATTGCCACATATTCTTGGTGAGTTTTGTGGAAATTACTTTTAAATTGTTAACTGACAATGTATTTTAAAGGATTATAGCAATAACTACATTTTATTATATTACATTGTGCCTTATAGAGTATTGCATCAAATACTCTGTCAGTCAATAGGGGAAATTCTTTACAGTACTGGGTAAATGCAGGCCCGGATTAAGAACACATAGGGCCCTGGGGCTATAGCAAAGTAGCCTATCTTGGTGCCACGTTTTCTACCACAGGAATAATTTGTTTTTTTAAAGGGGTCATATGAGAACATTAAAAGAACTGCTAAAAAGAACATTATTTTGTGTATTTGGTGTAATGAAATGTGTTTATGCGGTTTAAAGTTAAAAAAACACATTATTTTCCACATACTGTACATTATTGTTTCTCCTCTATGCCCCGCCTTTCTGAAACACGTCGATTTTTACAAAGCTCATCGGTCTGAAAAGCGAGGTGTGCTCTGATTGGCCGGCTATCCAGTGTGTTGTGATTGGCCGAATACCTCAAGCATGTGACGGAAGTGTCCCGGAGCAACGAGACAAAAACATTAAAACCCATTACAAATGAGGCATTTGTTGCATCCAGTGGGGACATAATTACTGATTATAATGACTTATACTGTCTTTTTACGTTTTGCGTTGCATCGCGCCGCGTAAACATAAAACCCTGTCTGCATTTGTGATCGGAGAAATGACAAACAACAAGTGCTACTCTACACTGGCCAAAACTCGCGTTTGAATCGTCAGTGGTAAATCCTTTAAATGAAAACGTACTTACAGACTGTGAGTCAGAACTTCCGGCATTGTAGTCTACTCTCCCAGGATCAGTAAATATTCCTCCATAAAATGTGCTGCACACATCTGGATATTTGGGTTAAACTGTTCTGGAACAGTGTTGTAAATATAACTTAACCACTGATTTACAGATCAGCTCTAGGCATGACGAAGCGGATATCGTCCTCTTTTGGAAGACCAAACAAAGTAGTTTCGCTTTCACAACGAAGCACACAGCGCCTTCACGAAATGGCGGCAGCGGCAACAATACTACAGTGAGAATTCAAGTTACGCCTTCTTTCTTTGCATGACCGTTTGGGGGGCGTTATGCAAATCTTCCCACATAGTGAGTTAGAACGAGCCGTTTTAGGTAGGCATGGTTAACTCTTAACTTTTATAAAGAATATCTCTTTGGATTTGAGACTTTAGTCTTTGCAACTTTACAGATCTTCTTTATGCACCAAGAGCTTGTAACACTCCAAAGAGAAAGGAAAAATTGAAATCGCATCATATGACCCCTTTAAATCAAATCTCCAACACACAGAGATACAATGAGTATACACACTAAATATTCCAGTTTACAACATATTAAAAGAATAAATACATTAACACCAAATATATGAAGTCAAAGCAAACAGGTTTCCAGAAGCAAAAACAAGGAGTTTACTTTAAATAGTTTTATTATTAGAAGTTCTTCTTTCTGGCCCTAGAAGAGGACAATCATCAGGGCTGGACTGGTGCTAAAATTCAGGCCATCTGCCCCACACAGTCCCCCATAAATGTTTTGCTGGGGCAATTGGAATAAATAACGAATGAAAACAAATTATTTTTTGTTATAAAAATATTGAAATATTCCATTATATTGCAGGCTCTTAACTATTGAATTCATATTTTTCTGCAATTAAAGTTTATTTAGAACTATTAAATTCTCCTTTGTAGTTGCCCTAATGAAAAGCTAATTCTTGAATCCAGAGTTAATGTATAGTATTAGTAAACCTTTTAAAAAGTGACTTATTGCCTTTATTTGACCCAAATATTTAATAGGCTATAAGTAGCCTAAATTACAGTTGACCTCGACACTTTAGTTTACATGTTCTGTGCTATTCAATCTTCAATTAAATTTCCGCTAGCTTCAATACAGGGACTTTACTGTTCACATATGTGACCCTGGACCACAAAACCAGTCTTAAGTAGTACGGGTATATTTGTAGCAATAGCCATGGGTCAAAGTTGTAAATTTTTCTTTTATGCCAAAAATCATTATGATGTTCCATCATCATGTTCCATGAAGATCATTTGTATATGTCCTACCGTAAATATATCAAAACTTAATTTTTGATTAGTAATATGCATTGCTAAAGACTTTATTTGGACACAGGCGATTTTCTCAATATTTCGATTTTTTTTTGCACCCTCAGATTCCAGAGTTTCAAATAGTTGTATCTCTGCCAAATATTGTCCTATCCTAACAAACCATACATCAATGGAAATCGTATTTATTCAGCTATAAATCTCAATTTCAAAATATTTACCCTTATGTTTTGTTGTCCGGGGTCACATATTAGTGCCGTGTGTCGAATTCAAATGGGCAAGGGACTGCTTATTATCATTTCAATTGAGCGGCGAAAGTGTCGAGCTACAGTCGTTGTCAGCGCTATGTGGGCGGGAGACACCGGTCTGGTGTGGTCCAGCTTTTCTCTTGCGCTGCGTGGTTTAATCAGGTAACTTAGTGCCGTTTCATCACTTGGCTTTTAGTGTTCGTTTTCCATGTGCTACTATAAAGCCGAGGCGATTAAAAGATACCCGCAACTCTAGTGTAAATTAGTAAAAGTAAAACAGTTTTTAACGCTCATATCTTTTGGACTGAAATAGAGCAGACACTAAACAAGGATTAATCTTTCTTGTGCGCTTGTGTTGAGAACTAATGTAGGCTACATACTGTATATCCTTTGGCTTTAATAACAGCGCTTAATATGTGGGGGTGTGGTGGGGTTTCGGCAATCAGCACACTGGGAAAACTCGGGTGCTCCCGATGGCCAATCAATTCTAGGTCTACTTTTTCTTTCCTCCACAATCACGCCGGGCCCCCTCAATCCGCGGGCCCTGGGGTTTCAGCCCCTCCAAGCCGTTATGTTAATCCGGCCCTGGGTAAATGTATTTATGCCATATTTAGAATGTATTGTACACCTTGGTTATTGAATATAATATATATATAGCTTGAATATTTATTAGATTTTTTTTCTTTTCTATTTTGAAACCCCTGGAATTTTTCCACTGGTGTCTTGCAGCCCAACAAACAACTGAATTACCAATGAAATTACAGTCTGTGCATTGAATATTAAATTTTTTTGTTTTATGTACAATGCCATGAAAGTAGTTTCTCAAAAACTACCACAGGAAAAGTATACACTAAAGCCTATCCTAGATTTTAGATTGAAATGTAAGTTTTTTATATCAGTAAATTAATGCTTCACATTCAACAAAGACCATTTACTCAGTTAACACCATATCTAACCTTTGCTTCTGTGTTTTATGACATCTTGCCAGAAGCCAGTTTTTATTTACTGTCAGAATTTTTATTATTAAAAAGAACATTCATAGCATAAATGTTTTTAAAAATTGGTGTCCTTGTCTCTTACTGTTTTCCAAAGTTTGCTGCAAAATGTATTATTGTCACAACATTTTGTAACTGACAATAATGTGTTTTTATGAGACATAATTGTCATTATCCATTCATGATATGTAAGTTGACTTTCATGTTTTTTTTGTCTTTTTTACAGATTTAGAAAACAAATTGTAGATGATTGACAAATTTAAATACATTTGAGGTGACAGTTGTGTTTCTTGCCCTCCTTTATATCTTTTATACAATAAAGCTCCATTTTAGTAGCTTTCTCTTAATGGTTGGTCAATTAAAAAAAATTAAATCATGTCATTCAGTAACTTTGTTTGGCATTTGTTTGCATATAAGCTCTTCCTCCTTCCTTGTTCCTGAATAACACAGGTTTCATAGACATTTGGACAAGTTTTTGGGGCTGACATGACCTGTAGAAAAGAGATGGTCTTCATCCTTCCAGGGGTGGTGCCACTCTTCTCTCTTGAAATATGGCACATAGTCTTAGTAAGTTTGTAAGTACAAACTCTAAGACTATTAGCCAGTCTGTCTGCTTCCTGACCTGGGCCCCAGTTAGTCTAGTAACTTGGTCAGGAAGCAGACAGACTGGCTAAATCGACCCCATGCTAGCCGCTTCACATCACAGAAGTCAGTTAATTCTAATTAATTCAGCACATAGAGACTCTTTTACCTAGATATCATACTATAGAGTCTGTCTGTTCCACAAACAAGCAAATACAAAAAACCGTCCAAAACAATTTAAGGGTAACAATTTAATTGATGTTCAACAAATAAAAAACAGATGTAATACAGATAAACTAATGATTAAGCTTGGCTTAATGAATATTAGATCCCTTTCTACAAAAGCACTTTTTGTAAATGATAAGATCACAAATCATAACTTAGATGTGCTCTGTTTGAAAGAAACCTGGCTAAAACCAGATGATTACATTATTTTCCAGCCGTCAGCCACAGTATCACATCAGATCACCTTTATTCACCTTTATTTGTATAGCGCTTTATACAATACTGGTTGTGTCAAAGCAGCTTTACAGAGTCAAACAGGAAAATAGTTTGTCAATGAGGCAATAAGACGATAACAGAGTCATTTTTCAGCTAAAATCAGTTCATTGATTCAGTGATGTCATCATCCAGTTCAGCTCTCTTCCAATAGTGTCTGTGTATTCAGTCAAGCGTTCCCAACTAAGCAAGCCAAAGGCGACAGTGGCAGGGAACCAAAACTCCATCGGTGACAGAAATGGAGAAAAAGCCATTAGAGAAACCAAGCTCAGTTGGGGGACCAGTTCTCCTCTGGCCAGACGAAACCAGCATGGCGTGGTTTTATTCCAGGCTGCAACACATGCAGAGGGACTCGTCTGGTTCCCGTGGTCTTATGCCGATGGTCGTCGAGGTGATGAGGTCTTCACAAGGGGTCTTTCTCTGGGACACATCTAGCTGACGTGGTCTCCGCTGACATTCAGGGCTGTAGAGGTTGTCTCTAGGTGCTGATCCACCATCTGATCTGGATACAGACTGGATCTGGGTGGCTACGGTGACCTCGGAATAAGAATGAAAGAGACTAATATTAGCGAAGATGCCATTCTTCTTACGATGTAGTGAATACACCGGGTGTTATGGGAAGTGTTCCCGGTTCTGGTTGAATTAATTAATGCAGCCTAACAATCCTTTACGGATTTGAATTATAGAAATGTGATAGTGTGTTATGTGTATGCCAAGTTAATGAGATGGGTCTTTAATCTAGATTTAAACTGACAGAGTGTGTCTGCCTCCCGAACAATGCTAGGTAGATTGTTCCAGAGTTTGGATGCTAAATAGGTACAGCACTCTCTGAGGTGCCCTTGAGCAAGGCACCGAACCCCCAACTGCTCCCCGGGCGCCGCAGCATAAATGGCTGCCCACTGCTCTGGGTGTGTGTTCACTGCTGTGTGTGTGCACTTTGGATGGGATAAATGCAGAGCACTAATTCCGAGTATGGGTCACCATACTTGGCCACATGTCACTTCACATGTCACAAGTTTATACAATTCTTCCTCAGGGGATCTATAGCACACTATCTGATGCGATACTGTAGCTGACGGCTGCATGGTTACAATTTTATCTCTAATAGTATCGATCTTGGAAGTAAAGTAGTTCATAAAGTCATTACTGCTGTGCTGCTGGGAAATGTCAACACCTGTTGATGCTTTATTTTTCGTTAATTTTAATAAGGTACTTTCCCTCCAAACAATACGAAATACCTCTATTTTTGTTTTCCACCAGCTGCGCTCCATTTTCCGGGCTGCTCTCTTTAGGGTGCGAGTGTGCTCATTATACCACGGTTTCAGACTGTTTTCCTTAATCTTCCAAAGATTATGATGTCTTGATGTCTTAATTAGTGTATGTTTAATTAATCTATGTTTAAAATCTGTCATGAAAACAAAGTAGAAACATAATTTTATATTATATATTTATATTAGATTTAGACATTTTGTAAAAACTATGTGCATACTTTTTTGAGTGTTGATTATTGTATCTAAAAAATAAATAGAAATTGAATTTAATAGTTTGATCTCTGTAGTTAATTGTAACTTTTAATATTTTTGTAATGTGCAAGTAATAGGGCTCCCTATTTCATACCTTTAGCTGAGATAGATTTTTTTATCCTTAAGAAAATTTTCATTATAATTGAATTTATTTAAAGACAGAGCCATGGGTATGGGTATGGGAATTGGTATTTTCAATAATAATAAAAAATTTAGGTGTGGTGTAAATTTGGTTAAATAATGGCTTTTTAGGTCGCCAACAAATCAATCATGATCGACTGGTAGATCTTCATCACTGTCCCAATATCTCCCAAAAAGAACAAAAGTACAAAAATACATTACATTTCTCCAGTCTTTGTACTATTTTTTGTACTTATTTTTTTTTTCTTTTTTTGGGAGCTACTGGGACAGTGATAAAGAAAAATACCTCATCCCTGAGTCTGTAAACAAGACGTTAACAGAGGCCAGAGACCGATGCAAAGAGGAGCAAACACTTTAGCAGGCAGAGCAAGCTCACTGTTCATTATATATGATTCATTTCAAGTACTTTCACATGACTTGTGGCCGTGTGATATTGTTCTAAATCAGCTTGGCCTGTGGGCTTGTGTCTGCGGCCGAGTCACAACCACGCTGATATAGAGCAATATCACATGACTACTTGTGTGAAATTGCTTGTATATAATGTACAATATAATTGTAGTAATTGAATATTTACAGTAATTAGTCTTTTTTTTTTTTATTCAAGATTAGGTGTTATACATACAGAAAATATGCAAAATACACTTACAGACAAAAAAAATCAACCACAACAAAAAGATAAACTCATAATCAAAATGACATACCACTTGGAAGTGTTGCGTGTTTTAGGGTATTCAGTTTTTTTTACATGTTTTCCTCTTCTTCTTTCCTCTTCCCCTCCTCTTCCACTTCCTTAGATATTGATATAATTTGCCTATAGTCTTAACCCTTGCACATCTCTTGGGGCAGAATAGCACCCAAACGCAGGGAGTTGAAATTTTTGTTTTGATTAGATGATACTTGGATGTTGTGTGACCTATAGGTATAGGTATACACCTATACCTATGTCTTTATAAGTTGTTCTTACTAACTTTGTTTCATGATTTATGAATGAATATAACAAAATGAAGAATTTATATATTCCTTATAAAGATATATTCCTTGAAAACAAGTCTTAAAATATCTCATGCAGTTTTGCTTCTCAAGTAAATACATGTTGCTGAAAGTATTTTTACTGGACAAGGCATATTAAGAAAATTTTATTTTGCACTGAATCAATATGTCCTAACCAAGATTCTAGCACCAAACAAATTGTCTGCCACACCAGATGTGACATCTTCAAGACACATCAATTACAGATCACTTGTTTCACTGAAGTTTTTTTCAAGATCTGAGGTAACTGTCTCTATATTGTTTGATTATTTGTCTCTTTCAAATGATATTTGAACTCAAACCATTTTAATACTATTCAAAACACAACAAGTAACTGAACTGTCATCCAAAACCAATTTGAAACTATTTAAAAATGTTGAATCCCCAACAATCTGTGTTGTGGCTGGTTAGGACAAAAAGCATTGATTAGCATAGAAAAGATACATTTTATCGTGTGTCACACCAATGCTTTGATCTGGTTAGGACATGGTGTAAGCTTGTAGGTGAAGCTTTGATTCATGACAATTTTTTTAGTTTTTTTTCAATGATAATATTTTATAGTATTACCGTCACATAAAGTTTCCCTCTTCCTTCCATCTGTTTCCGTGATCCTGTGAATGATTGGTTCGAGAGCCTGGCCCAATGTTTACACTGGAATATTCGCAAGAAACAGAGTCATCTGAGTTCTGAAGAGGAAGAGTTCTGACCACATTCCAAGCTTTTACCACATACTTAGCTATGTTATTTTTTTTGTCTTTCAAAAGTTTTAGTACATGCAGTAATGTTTTCTCTGTTTGCCATAATTATCCAAGTGAATCTCATAAAAAAATCTCATAAAAACAAAAGTCTAATTTCAGCTATAGAGGAAAAAATATATAATTATATTTTGCTTAAAAATACTATTTTTAGGACAATTAATATTTTTCCATTGTGACTTTTTTTCTCCCCACAAAAACACTTGTGTTTGTTGTTGTTTGTTTGTGTGTGTATCTTATCTTTTGGTTTTTGTTTTTTGTTTTTTATTCTCATTCGAGAACTAATTTTCTAATTTTATGCACTATGGTAATGAGAATTCGGTAGAAATGTGTGGAAAATGGCATAATTTCTTTCTTATAAAATCGTAATTTCTTCTTTAAATTTTGGGCGCAATATGACCCCAATATTCATGGCCACATATTCTTGGCGAGTTTTGTGGAAATTACTTTTAAATTGATAACTGACAGATTTTTAAAGGATTATAGCAATAACTACATTTTATTATATTACATTGTGCATTATAGAGTATTGCATCAAAATCAGTCAATAGGTGAAATTCTTTACAGTATTGGATAAATGTATTTATTCATATTTAGAATGTATTGTACATGATCCAGTGCCCGATCTCTGGGTTCGGAAGCCCGTTCTGCGGCTACTTCCTCCCGGGGTGACGGCCCGACGCTCCTCCTGTCTTCCTCCTCAACGGGGGTTGCCATCCAGGCTGCTGAAACCTCGGCGGGCTGCAGCGTCCATTCTGCGGTCTCGCCGCGACCTCCCCTGGGCGCTTCAGCGCTCTCTAAAAGAGTATTTCCTTCTAAAAGAGCAATTTCTAAAAGAGCTTCACGAGCGACGGGCGTCTTTTTAAAGATGGCTTGCTGCTCATGCGTTTCGGGATGTGGTCGCTTCCTGGCTTCATCTGATGGTCATGATCGCTGTGTCTCGTGCCTGGGCTTACAGCACGCTGAAACAGCGCTCATGGATGAGTCATGTTCTCAGTGCGGGAACATGACCATCGCGACGTTGCAATCTAGATACCTCCTCATTAAACAAGGGGGGTATCCCCCTTGCCATGCCCCGCTCTAACTCCTCCGGTTCTCGGAGGGCTACTTCGGTTCATTGTCAGGGAGACCTGAGGGTCACGGTGAGAGCTTCCCCGTCGAGTACGTCTCCACGGGCCTCTCATTCCTGCTAGGCTCTGGAGATGACGATTCGGCTGCGCTGCCACCGTCAGGTAGAGTGGCGTTGCCCGAGTCAGATCCAGAGCTGACCGCTATGCTTTCCCGGGCCGCCGAGAGTGTCGGGCTGCACTGGAGGCCTCCTCCTTCTCCCAAACGCTCGAGGCTGGATGATTGGTTCCTGGGGGTGCTGGCCAGGCGTTGGCAGCCGCCTCCGGTTCCATTCTTCCAGAAAGTGCATGAGGAGGTTACTATGTCTTGGAAGGCACCTTTTTCTGCCCGAAGTTTGTTTTTGTTCCCAAAACTTCAATAAAAGAGCAGTTTCCTTTGCCTCCGGGTCCCAAGAGGGCAAGGATGGCGGTGCACGAGACCCAGTCTCCACACCGCCGTCTCACTCTCCTTTCACCTATGGGCAGCAGGGTCCGGTTTAGGGACGCTATGCCTCCTCACAAGCCCCCTGCCCAGCTGTGGAGCCAGGTAAGTGGTGCGCCGTGCACTCAGACCCCACCCTGGGACGCACGGCCTCCCGAGTTGGGTCCCTGTGTTCCATTTCACTGCCCCACTGCGGGTACATCGGTGGTATCCCTGGTCCCGCTTGTTCGGTCACTGGGGGCCTGGTTAGCGTTCCCCAGGCCGTCTCGCTAGCTCATGAGAACCATCAGACTCGGCTACGCGATTCAATTCACCCGGAGCCCTCCCAAGTTCAGGGGCATTCGGTTCACCTCTGTGCTGGACAGGAATGTTCCTGTCTTGTGTGCAGAGATTGCGGTCCTGCTGGTGAAGGACGCGATACAGCCGGTCCCTCCAGCCGAGATGAGGTCAGGTTTCTACAGCCCATATTTAATCGTACCCAAGAAAGGCGGTGGGTTATGACCAATCCTGGACCTGCGCGTACTGAACCGGGCCCTTCACAAGCTTTTCACAAGCCCGTTTAGGATGTTGATGCAGGAACGCATCCTTTCGATTGGTTTGCAGCAATCGACCTCAAGGACGCATACTTTCATGTCTCGATTCTCCCTTGACACAGACCGTTTCTCCGCTTTACGTTCGAAGGGGTGAGCATATCAGTACAAGGTCCTTCCCTTCGGGCTATCCCTGTCGCCTCGTGTCTTCACCAAGGTCGTGGAGGCAGTTTCAGAGGCTCCTGGGGCATATGGCATTCGCGGCCGCTGTCACGCCGCTCGAACGTCAGCACGCCCTTCCGGGAGAATGGGGACTCCACCCCGAGACAGTCCAGCTGATTTGGAGGCGCTTTGGGAACGCTCAGGTAGACCTGTTTGCCTCCCCGGACACGTCCCATTGCCAGTTGTTTTACTCCCTGGCCGAGAGGGACCCTCGGCACGGACGCACTAGCGTGCAGCTGGCCTCGGGGCCTACGCAAACATGCGTTTCCCCCAGTGAGCCTTCTCGCACAGACACTGTGCAAGGTCAGGGAGGACGAAGAGCAGGTCCTCTTGGCAGCGCCATACTGGCCCAGTCAAACTTGGTTCCCCAAACTGATGCTCCTCACGACAGCCCCTCCTTGGCAAATTCCTCTGAGGAGGGATCTCGTTTCTCAGAGAGGGGGCACCCTCTGGCACCCGCGTCCAGACTTGTGGAATCTTGCGGAGGTTCTAGGTGGGCTACCTCCAGCGGTAGTAAACACCATCACTTCAGCTAGAGCCCCGTCTACTCGACATGATACTTAGCGAGTCTCGGCGGTCTGAAAGAGATTCCTGATGCAAATCTTAAAGCTTCCCGTAGATCTTTGCTGAATTCGGGTCGATGAGAAGAACCAGTTTGAGTCAGTGTTACTTGATGAATGGAAAGGACTAGGCCGAAGAAAAGGCCTGGCACAGATGCTTTGGTATCCTGAAGCGTTTCTCACATCTTCATCTTTGCTTCTGACTGAACCACCGACAGGGACCGGTCACATGGAGTGTGGCCTTTAAAGCCTGCAGAGATTCACGCCTCTCAAGATGGGCTTGCCCAATGGGGAAGTCCGGAATCTCAAGTGGGAGTTCTGCGTTTTTATGGCCCTTTGTCTGTAAGCCTGGTATTTTGCATATGTAATTCGCTGGAGTGTTGAGGCACGAATTAGTACAGATTCTTAGAACATCAATATGTTGCATAGGTATCAGCATATAATATACACACTTGTTTCGATCATAAGAAGGCGAATTCATAGATACTAGACATGAAATAGGTGAGGTTATATTAACTAGTGGTCTATGATAACATGAATAAAACAGCATACACTACAACAGACAATATACAAGACAGTAATGGTATACACAATGACCAAAGGATATGGGTATTCAATCAAAGAAAGGTTTTCCTATGAATTAATTAGAGAACAGTCCATTTCTCTGGGCATTGTGTGTCTTTCTCATGAGTAAAATGAGGGAGTTTCTCCCCTGCATTCCTTTTAGGCCATAAAACCAGTGATATCATGATTAGTTGTCATGGTGATCAAGGTGGGGGATGGTGTTCAAGCGAAGCCCTGGCATCCAGTCTATTGAATGAGGGGACTGTGACGATTTGTTAATCTAATGAATAATTGATTTGTTAAATCAAATAAAAATTAGTGTGTCAGATTGGTCGAGACGCTACAACGCTTACAGGCTGAAGTGGAACCTGTTTGTCAATTGGTGCTCTTCCTGCCGGGAAGACCCCCGTAGATCAGAGTCATGCTTTCTTTCTGCAGGATGGGTTGGAGCGATGGCTGTCTCCCTCCACCCTTAAAGTGTATGCGTATCACGAGGCAGTAGACGGTAAGTCTTTGGGGAAGCACGACTTTGTCATCAGGTTTCTCAGAGGGGCAAGGAGGTTAAATCCTCCGCGCCCTCACCTGTTACCCTCTTGGGATCTCCCCTCGGTCCTGAGGGCATAAAACTCCTACCACGTTAAAATCTGTCTTTATGCGTTGCAAATAACATTTCATTTCACATGTTAGAAACATATTTTTTAAGGTTAAGCTTTAGTCTTAACATTGCATAATCCAATTCAAGTTCATGAGCAGAAAACTCCTAACACAATAAAACTCCTAACACATTAAAATCAGTCTTTATGCCTTGCAAATAACAATTCACTTCACATATTAGAAACACATTTCAAGTGGGCAAGCTTTAATCTTAACATTGCATAATCCAGAAGGTTTTTAGCATTTGTGGGCTTGCATTCTCTTCATTTGCTTACTTCCACTAACATTGTGTCTCTGTTCACAGAAGCTCAAAACTAAACTTCTTGTGCTTAGAAGCTCTTACATAACTTCATGAGCATAAAACTCCTAAAACATTCAAATCTGTCTTTCTGCATTGCAAATAACATTTCATTTCACATGTCAGAAACATATTTCATGAGAGCAAGCGTTAATCTTAACAATGCATAATCCAACTTTCTCTTACAGAGAAAAAAGGTTTTTAGCATTTGTGGGCTTGCATTCTCTTCACTTGCTTAGTTGCGCTAACATAGTGTTTCTATTCACAAAAGCTCTAAACTAAACTTATTTTTTGCTTAGAAGCTCTAACATAAGTTCATGAGCATAAAACTCCTAACACATTAAAATCGGTCTTTATGCCTTGCAAATAACATTTCACTTCACATGTTAGAAACATATTGCATGAAGGCAAGCGTTAGTCTTAACAGTGCATAATCCAATTTTCTCTTAGAAAAGAAAGTAGGTTTTTAGCATTTGTGGGCTTGAATTCTCTTAATTTGCTTAGTTGCTCTAACATAGTTTTTTTATTCACAGAAGCTCTAAGCTAAGCTTTTTGTGCTTAGAAGCTCTAACATAAATTCATGAGCATAAAATCCTAATACATCAAAATATGTCTTTCTGCATTGCAAATAACATTTCATTTCACATGTTTGAAACATTATTCATGAGGCCAAGATTTAGTCCTAACATTGCATAATCCAACTGTCTCTTACAGAGAAAGAAGGTTTTTAGCATTTTAGAGAAAGTTGGATTATGGACTGTTAAGACTAACGCTCGCCCTCATGAAATATGTTTCTAACATGTGAAGTGCAAAGTTATTTGCAAGGCATAAAGACAGATTTTAATGTGTTAGCAGTTTTATGCTTATGAATTTACATTAGAGCTTCTAAGCACAAAATAAGCTTAGTTTAGAACTTCTGTGAATAGAAACACAATGCTAGAGCAACTAAGCAAATTAAGAGAATGCAAGCCCATAAATGCTAAAAACCTTCTTTCTCTGTAAGAGAACGTTGGATTATACAATGTTAAGATAAAAGCTTGCCCACTTGAAAGATATTTTTAACATGTGATATGAAATGTTATTTGCAATGCATAAAGACATATTTTAATGTGTTAGGAGTTTTATTGTGTTGGGAGTTTTATGCTCATGAAGTTATGTTAGA
>NW_015505554.1:940364-940573 GCF_001515645.1 Sinocyclocheilus grahami
GTGTCAATCAATAGAGGGGGACAATGGATATTTTTTACAACCTTCAATTTTACCCCTACTGGTAGAAAAGAGAAATGCATGTCCAAAATTAACCTTTTTGTAATAACTTTCGTCAGCAAGAAAATAGAGAAATGAGACCAGTGTCAATAAATAGAGGGGGACAGTGGACATTTTTTTACCCCTACTGGTAGAAAAGGGAATTGCATGTC
>NW_015505554.1:942767-943114 GCF_001515645.1 Sinocyclocheilus grahami
AATCAATACAGGGGGACAGTGGACATCTTTCACAGCCTCTCTTTTACCCCTACTGATAAAAAAAGGGCATGGCATGTACAAAATTAACATTCTTTTTGTAATAACATTTTATATCGGGGAGACAAAGGCATGAAACCTGTGTCAATCAATAGAGGGGGATAATGGACAGTTTTTACAACCTTCCATTTTACCCTTACTGGTAGAAAAGGGAATTGTATCTCCAAAATTAAGCTTCTTTTTGTAATAACATTCGTCAACAGGAAAATGGAGACACGAGACCAGTGTCAATCAATACAGGGGGACAGTGGACAACTTTCACAGCCTCTCTTTTTACCCCTACTGGTAAA
>NW_015505555.1:0-600 GCF_001515645.1 Sinocyclocheilus grahami
ACGGCACCCATTCACTGCAGAGCATCCATTGGTGAACAAGAGATGGAATGCTACATTTCTCCAAATCTGACGAAGAAAAAAAACTCATCTGGCCTAAGGGTGAGTACATTTTCAGCAAACTTTCATTTTTGAATGACCTATTCCTTTAATGCACTTATTCAGCAAAGTCACAAATGCATGAGAGACTATTTACATTGATTTATTTCTAGAAAACGAAGCAAACTCTTACCCCATCCCCAGGTGTACAGATCCCCTGTACCTATACAAATAAAAAAAGAATAAGTTAATTTAATAATTTTTTTTGTCAACTAGCGGATTCTTGAGTTGAGTCCAGTTTATGCTGCAGTGATCAGATCTGGATCTCACCGGTGCCGGCCGCTGTATGACGGGATCCACAGCTGATCCTGCTGATCTCTGACACATTAGGGATGTCCACTAGAGCTGGCAACGCTTGAATAGAAATAAACACATCCGCTTCCTTTTTTTCATCTTCATTTATGGGCTGCTCAGTTTTTCCTGCACAGTAACGGAACCATGTAGCTGTGTAGTAATACATTCATATGTAAAGTCATATATGTGACCCTGGAGCACAAAAGCAGT
>NW_015505555.1:1361-3519 GCF_001515645.1 Sinocyclocheilus grahami
ATACTTTCCGTACCCACTGTATATATATATATATACATACACACATACTGTTTTGCATTACAACAATAGTTATTTTAGTATTTATACACACAGTATTTATTAATATTTTTTTAAATATTGCTTTTATTTTTATATTTTCAGTTTTCATTTTAATTTGCAGTAGTTTTAGTAATTTTGTTATGTGTGGTTGCCATTTGTATTAAATATTTTTATTTAGCTTTCATTTATTTATTTTCAGTTTTAATTTGAGTAAATGTAGTATTCAAACGTAAATTTATGTGCTTTTGTCACTTTTATTCAATATTTCTATTTAGCTTTATTAAATTTTTATTTCAGTTTTAATTTTCGTAACTGTAGTACTTTAACGTAAACATATTTTATTTCAGTTAGTTGCAATGCCAAATTTGTTATTTTCTGTTTACGTTTTTTTTTCATCTTCACAATTGATTTGATTTTAGTTTTATTTTTAATAACTGAAAATGATTTTTTATAGTTTTAGGCTACAATAACAACACTGTTACAGTAATGAGAATCTCTAATAAAATATGCTTAATTGTCATTAAAACTAATTTAAAAATAAGCTTAATTTTCTTATTTATTATCTGAAATATCACCTGTTATTGACAGGTTTTGTGAGACTGCACATTAGCTCTACAATTAATATAATATTATTTTTGGTAACACTTTAAGGTCTAACTACAACTAACATTAACAAACAATGAGCACTACATCTGTTACAGCATTTATTAATCTTTGTAAATACTGGTTCATGAAAATAACATTTTTAGATCATGCCAGCTCTGTTAAATAACATTAAAAGACACAACTTTTGATTTTAAGATTGTATTAGTAAATACCGAAATGAACCAAGGCTAATAAATATTTTAATTGATTTATGTTAACTAATACTTTTTGTAAATGTAATATAGATATATATAATGCATGTGTTAAAACAAATGCAGTATAGTTAACTAATGTTAACAAATGGAACCTTATTGTAAAGTGTTACCCAATTTTTAATTACAAGATTAACACTGGAATCTTTCTTGTACTCCAGGAGTACACAGTCCCATCCGATGCCAGCAGCACAGCGTGTTCAGAGCCCAACGCCAGGCTCACGGCACAGAGTTTAGAGCAGAGAGGATGGAAAAAAGGAGGTTTTTGCATGATGTACCCACCTGACACTAGCGGCAGCACTACAGCATGTCCTGAATAAATGCATCATATCAATATCATCATACTAGCAACAGATGGACTTTCAAAACATGATCAGGACTATGCACAAAAAGTCATCAGTATGCTACCGGTATCGTCTTGCTCTCTCTTCCACACAAGCTTGTTTTGTGGGTGTTGGATTTCTGTGAAGTTGAGCGTCAGGTGTCTTTCACTGATGAGTGTGTCTGTGCAGCCCTGACTCTCTGGAAAAACTCCTCCGCAAACCTCTTCTGATGAACCAGACACGAACCCGGACACACACACACGACTGCCACCTGAAACCAACATTTACATAGAAAATAACTCATGGGATACATCTAACGTGAACAAAGGATAGGATAAAAAAATGTACGTGAGTGATATGCACAAAACAAAATCAGTATAAATAAATATATTAAAAAAACAGTCAAAATGTATATTGTTTGTAAAATTAAACTAAATGTATAGTTTATTATTTTTATATTGTAAATTGTATTTTTTTGTATTAGTTCACTATACATTAGAAAAAGTAAACTTGACATTGAAAACAATAAAAGAAAACAAATTTGAAAACAATAAAAGAAAACAATAAAAAATCTATTTAAGAAATAATTTTGTTACTCATAATTATCTGTGTGTGCATATATATATATATATAATGTGAGCGAACAATATAAATAAATACATATATTTTATACTATATATTTGAGTGCGTGTGTGACTAATATTGTAGAAAAAATAAAAATTAATGTAAAATAATTACATTTAAAGATTAATTTTGTTACTCGTAATTACATATATAATGTTCGCAAAGAATATGAATAAAACTGTATGAGTAATATATATATATATATATATATATATATTAGTGCTGTCAACGATTAATCGCGATTAATCACATCCAAAATAAAAGTTTTTGATTACATAATATATGTGTGTGTACTGTGTTTATTTATTATGTATA
>NW_015505555.1:9806-82797 GCF_001515645.1 Sinocyclocheilus grahami
TCTATCTATCATCTGACTCTATCTATCTATCTGACTCTATCTGTCTGTCTGTCTGTCTATCTATCATCTGACTCTATCTATCTATCTGTCTGTCTGTTTGTCTGTCTGTCTATCTATCTATCATCTGTCTGTCTATCTATCTATCTGTCTGTCTCTGTCTGTCTGTCTAGCACTTCTATTAATACTTTTATTCAGCAAATGTGCATTAAATTGATCAAAAGTTACAGTAAAGATTTTTATAATATAAATTTCTGATTAAAATAAATGCTTTTCTTTTGAACTCTTTACTCATCAAATAATCCTAAAAAAAATGTATCATGGTTTCCGCAGAAATATAAAGCAGCACAGACTGTTTTCAACATTGATAAGAAATGTTTCTTGAGCAGCAAATTAGCATATCAGAATGATTTCTGTAGGATCAGGTGACACTGAAGACTGGAGTAATGATGCTGAAAATTCAGCTTTGCATCACTGGAATAAATTACATTACATTACAATATAAAAAGGGTATTTAATTCATACATACAGTATATATGTATGTGTGTGTGTGTTCAAATCAAACATAAAACATTCTTCTGCTTTGAATCAAAGTTTGTAATGCGATCTTTTGTCATTATTCTCATATGCAGGTCAGAAGATCAGTCCTGATGGGAAGGCAAAGATCCAGCTTCAGCTGCTTCTGCACACAGGAGAAAGCACCACCTTTCATTTCGCTAATGGGAGCACAGCACTGAAGGACAGAGACGCCACCAAAGAACTCCTACAGCAGCTCCTGCCCAAGTTCAAGAAGAAAGCCAATAAAGAGCTGGAGGAGAAGAACAGGTGACGTTTTCATTACATCTCATTTGCCGTCATTAAATCCTGACATATTTGACTATAATTTTGGCAAACTGGACACCTTACTCTCTCTTTATTGGTTTTAGCTGACCTCCAGCTGATGTTTTGTGTTACAGGATGTTGCAGGAAGACCCCGTTCTCTTCCAGCTCTATAAGGACTTAGTGGTGAGTCAGGTGATCAGCGCTGAGGAGTTCTGGGCCAATCGGCTGAGCCTGAATACTGTGGAACACTCCCTCTCCAACAACAACAAACAGGAAGTGGGCATTTCTGCTGCCTTCCTGGTGAGTTCAAATGCATCACGTGACTGACAGTTTGACGAGAGCACTTAGAGTGTAAATTCACACCATGATTGTGTTGTCACTGTGGTTACAGGCCGACATCAGACCGCAGACAGATGGCTGCAACGGCCTGCGCTACAATCTGACCTCTGACATCATCGAGTCGATCTTCAGGACCTACCCTACAGGTAAGATATGTGATTATGATCTCACAGCTTATGATCTTAGGCAGCTTCCTTCTAAGGCGACATCCTAATTGATAGGGATCGTCATAAGTGACTGATTTAGTAGAATCTACATAGGCAGCAACTCACTTATAAAGTACTGGACTCGCGATTGTTCATGATATGTTTTGCCACTAAGATAAGAGTGTAATGCTGTAATAAACATAAAAATACATAATGCTTGTTATTGATACCTTTCTGTATTAAATGAATGACTAGTCACCCTTAATCAACCATCTTTGATGAAGTTTCATCATTGAGCTTGTCACATTGCGTCCTGTATGGAAGACCATTTCTAATACATAAAAAAACAGTCGTGCTTAGGTAAATCATAACTATGAGATAAATTCATAAATATGACATAACCATTAAATAGGTTTTGTCTTATGCATATTTTTTTCTTAACTTTGACATAATTACTTACTTTCTATCTCATAATGATGACTTTTTCTCATAATTTAGCCTTTGTTATAACTCCGTCTGTCATAATGATGACTTTTTGTATCATAAGGCCCTTTCGCACCGCTTTAGTTCCAGAGCTAAATGTACGGTACTAAAGTACAGGGACGATTTTGCGCGAACTATTTCCCAGTGCCAATTAAAGGGTTGCATTCGCACCGAGAGTGTGTACTAAGAAGTGACGTAAGCCGGTCGACAGCGACGTCATTTGTGCACAGCGTTCAACAACAGAAACAAAGAACTATGTTAACAACAGGAGGATGGAGGACGCTGTGATCGGAGCTGTGTTTGTTGTGTCTCGCGGGTTTCACAATAATGGACATGGAAAGTCGACGTATATGTAAAGCAATTGAAAGAACGGAAAGGAGGACTGAGAATCTCCCAACAACACCTGGCAGTGCTACATTTGCTACAAGTGCCTGCACTTCAGCGTCCGTCCATCTATCGCTGTTCTCCATACTTGCGAAATAAGTTGACACAATGTTTACAGTATGTTAACACAGAGTTTTAAATCATGGCAGGTGAGGGCGTTTTCGTACGCGTTTGGCCAATCAATGTCTACTTGCGTCACGATTAGTACCAGTTGTGCTGGTTAGACCCTGCTCCGGAGTAGGAGCTAATTTGGTTCTCGAAAAAGGCAGTCCGGTGCTAAAATCGCACCCAGTTCCGGCGGTGCGAACACACCGAAAAGTGGGTAGTTCCACAATTAGTTCTGGTACTATGAAAAGGTTCCTGCGGTGCCTCATAATTGTTTTTATGTCCGTATTTTGACTTTTTATCTCAATTTCAACCTTAATCGTAAAATTTATTTCATAATTTCAACTTTTGTTTTAATTATGATTTTTATCTCATAATTACGACTTTATCTTATAATTTCATTTTATGCCGTAATGATTTTTAACCCATAATTTTGACATTTTAATCTTTCAGTTTAATTTTTAACTCATAATTGGTTTTATTTCATAATTTGGACTTTTGTGTCATAATGATAATTTTGATTTTTTTTTTAAATCTCATAATTTAAACTTTTATGCCAGCATTTAGATTTTTTTATCTCATAATTATGATATGATCATTTCTATGGTACTTTATAAATTAATGTGACTTTTATGTAATAACTATGACTTTGTACGTAGGGTTGCAAAAAGGTGGAAATTTACCGAAAATTTTCCACCCCTTTGCAACCCTATTATGTACGTAATAATTATGGTTATAATTCTGGTATTGCCTTCTCCTTGACGAATACATGTAATGCTGTTAGAATTTGACCAAAAGATGGTCAAATCAATCATAACAAAGGTAATTTACATATAGTAGTCTTAAAGGTATAGTAGCCTATTTTAAATCACAAAAAATGGTTTTAGTTCACAAAAAATCTAATATGCTTTGTGCTACAAACACTGACTAATATTATAAGCAATCTTTAAGGACAGATAAAATGCTATAAGTATTGAATATGACCCTTTTCTGTCTCTCTCTGTTTTTGATTGCAGTCAAGCAGAAATATGCTGAGAATATTCCTCACAACATGACGGAGAAGGAGTTCTGGACGCGGTTCTTTCAGTCTCATTACTTCCACAGAGACCGGATCAGCACGGGCCAGCAGGACATCTTCTCAGAGTGTGCCAAACAGGACGAGAAGGGTACTGCATTTCATGAAGTGTTTAAGTCTTAATTCTGAGATCTTATGAAGTCCGAAGGAATCTTTCATGGACTATTGACTTCATCTGACCGTGTTCAATGACTCTTCTGTGTCTTTCTATTCTGATGGAGTTTGTTTCTTCGCGTCTTTCAGGCCTGAAATCAATGGTGACCCAGGGAGTGAAGAACCCCATGGTGGATCTGCTTTCACTCGAGGATAAATCATTAGATGAGGTGAGGGATGTTAAACTTTGAATCAGACTTCCTCTGCGTATTGCATCATTTGGTGAAATTGGATCTCTTTGTGTCTCTGAAGGGTTACGGCACAGCAACAGTTCCCACTACATCAAACTCATCCAACAAATCACTGAGAGAGAACAGCAACTCTGCCATAATCAAACGCTTCAACCACCACAGTGCCATGGTGCTGGCGGCCGGCCTACGCAAAGCGTAAGTGTCTGGACATCGGATTGTGGGTGTTAGTGTGATAGATATATGACCCTGGACCACAAAACCAGTCATAAGGGTCAATTTTTTGAAATTGAGATTTATACACCGTCTCAAAGCTGAATAAATAAGCTTTATTTATTATGTATGGTTTGTTATGATAGGACAATATTTGGCTGAGATACAACTATTTGAAAATCTGGAATCTGAGGGTGCAAAAAAATCAAAATATTGAGAAAATCGCTTTTAAAGTTGTCCAAATGAAGTTCTTAGCAATGCATATTACTAAACAATAAATAAGTTTTAATATATTTACAGTAGGAAGTTTACAGAATATCTTTATGGAACATGATCTTTACTTAAAGGTGCTGTATGTACGTTTTTGACTCTAGTAAAGCATAAAAATACCATATATGTTTGCAGATATTTAAGAAACATGCTAAGTTAACATACTTGTTTATCTGAAAAACAAAGCTACAGTCAGTTATTCTCCTTTGAAAATGTGCGTTCCGGAATGTCGGTCTCTGTTTTGGTTTGTGAAACCCACCCACTGCCAGTTTACCCAATTGTATTTCGGGACCCCAGGTTGCCAGTTGGCAGAAAACACAGTGCATTTCATTTAATTCATCGTCGAGTGCGCTCTTTCCTGTTGGTGGCATCAATCTGGCAACCTGCTTGTGCTTCAAGTTTGAGGTGAAAAAACCCTCTTCAATATTTAGAATTTGGACTGCAATACCTAGTTCAACCACTCGGTGTCAATCCTACATACAGCACCTTTAATGTCCTAATGATTTTTGGCATAAAAGAAAAATCGATAATTTTGACCCATACACATTTTTGGCTATTGCTACAAATATACCCCAGCGACTTAAGACTGCTTTTGTGGTCCAGGGTCACATATAATAATCTCTATGTGTGTGATATATAGGGAAGCTCCCAGTGATCAAGCCAGTGAGACCAGCAGCACTGATGGGAACTCCAGAGATTCAGATTTCTTCCAGCCGCCACTCAAAAAGGTGAATTTTTGCCATGGCTAATGGGGGTTGTTAGGCGTGACACAAAATGTAGCAAAGCATACAAACTTTTAGATGTATAAAAATAGTTCCACAAGTATCCATATCACGGAATTATCCATTTCCTAAAATATATATAAAAAAAGAAACTTAATTTATTATATATATATATATATATATATATATATATATTAGGGCTTGGCAAGTTAACGCGTTATCGCATTAATGCATTAATAAAATAATTGTCGGCGTTAATTAATTTAATCACGCATTAATGCAGTTTTTATTATTATTATTATTAGATAATAGAGAGCATTTGGGATGGGCCTAAGACTGCAGTAGCGTTCACATGAACACACCCGATACAATTATTTAGGGTAAGCATCAACATTCACAAACCACTGTTCACTGTTATTTTTAACAGAAAAGAATGCAATGTGCTCATAATCACGACTTCATAAGTGGGAAATAGGAAGTTTTTCATGGTTTTTAATCAAATATATATGTGTATAGATATATAGATAGATATACAATAGATAGACATAATGTATATCATGTATATTAAATCATATTATACTGTATATGTTCTTATAATATGTATGTGTGTGTATATGTGTTATGTATTAAAATTATTTGCCAAAAATATCATAATTATGACATAAAGGTCAAAATTATGAAACACACACACATTTATGTATCTACATGGTATGTGTATACGTTATAAATTGAAATTTAGTATAAAAAAGTTTTTTAAAAAAAGAAAAGTTATAGACATTGTCAAAATTATGAAATTTTATTTTCAAATTGTACATTTATAGTTATGTTATTATATTATCTATCTATCTATCTATGTATATACAGTCAGGTCCATATATATTTGGACACGGGCACAATTTTTTATTATTTTAGCTGCTGACCAAACACAAGTTACAGTTATATAATGAATATGGGCTTAAAGTGCACACTCTGAGCTTTAATTTGAGGGCATTCACATTGGAGGAAAGGTTAAGGAATTACAGCTCTTTTTCAAGAGACCATAAGTAATTGGACAATTGACTCAAAAGCTGTTTCATGGACAGGCGTGGGCTATTCCTTCGTTATTTCTACATCAATTAAGCAGGTAAAAGTTCTGGAGTTGTTTCTACGTGTGGCATGTGCAATTGGAAGCTGTTGCTGTGAACCCACATCATGCGGTCGAAGGATCTCTCCATACAAGTGAAACAGACGATTGTTAGGCCTCAAAAACTAAACAAATCCATCAGAGAGATAGCAGGAACATTAGGAGCGGCCAAATCAACAGTTTGGTACAATCTGAGAAAAAAGATCGCACTGGTGAGCTCGGAAACATAAAAAGGCCTGGATGTTCACAGAGGACAACAGTGGTGGATGATCGGAGAATCCTCTCCATGGTAAAGAAAAACGCTTTCACAACATCCAGCCAAGAGAAGAACACTCTCCAGGAGGCAGACCGGCCACTGTCAAAGTCTACAATCAAGAGAAGACTTCACTAGAGCAAATACAGACTATTTGCCAAAAATATCATAATTATGACATAAAGGTCAAAATTATGAAACACACACACATTTATGTATCTACATGGTATGTGTATACGTTATAAATTGAAATTTAGTATAAAAAAGTTTAAAAAAAAAAAGAAAAGTTATAGACATTGTCAAAATTATGAAATTTTATTTTCAAATTGTACATTTATAGTTATATGTTATTATATTATCTATCTATCTATCTATCTATCTATCTATCTATGTATATACAGTCAGGTCCATATATATTTGGACACAGGCACAATTTTTTATTATTTTAGCTGCTGACCAAACACAAGTTACAGTTATATAATGAATATGGGCTTAAAGTGCACACTCTGAGCTTTAATTTGAGGGCATTCACATTGGAGGAAAGGTTAAGGAATTACAGCTCTTTTTCAAGAGACCTTAAGTAATTGGACAATTGACTCAAAAGCTGTTTCATGGACAGGCGTGGGCTATTCCTTCGTTATTTCTACATCAATTAAGCAGGTAAAAGTTCTGGAGTTGTTTCTACGTGTGGCATGTGCAATTGGAAGCTGTTGCTGTGAACCCACATCATGCGGTCGAAGGATCTCTCCATACAAGTGAAACAGACGATTGTTAGGCCTCAAAAACTAAACAAATCCATCAGAGAGATAGCAGGAACATTAGGAGCGGCCAAATCAACAGTTTGGTACAATCTGAGAAAAAAGATCGCACTGGTGAGCTCGGAAACATAAAAAGGCCTGGATGTTCACAGAGGACAACAGTGGTGGATGATCGGAGAATCCTCTCCATGGTAAAGAAAAACGCTTTCACAACATCCAGCCAAGAGAAGAACACTCTCCAGGAGGCAGACCGGCCACTGTCAAAGTCTACAATCAAGAGAAGACTTCACTAGAGCAAATACAGATGCTTCATCACAAGGTGCAAACAAGGCCAGATTAGACTTTGCCAAATAACATCTAAAAAAGCCAGAGCACTTCTGGAAAAGCATTCTTTGGATGGCTGAAATTAAGATCAACCTGTACCAGAATGACGGGAAGAAAAAAGTCTGGAGAAGGCTTGGAACAGCTCATAATCCAAAGCATACAACATCATCTGTGAAACATGGAGCAGTGTGATGCATGAGTGTGCATGGCTTCCAGTGGCACTGGGTTACTGGTGTTTAGTGATGACGAGACAGAGGACAGAAGCAGCCGGATGAATTCTGAAGTGTATAGAGATATACTGTCTGCCCAGATTCAGTCAAATGGAGCAAAGTTGATTGGACGGCGCTTCATAGTACAAATGGACGATGACCTAAAACATACACCAAAAGCAACCCAGGAGTTTTTGAAAGTAATAAAGCGGAATATTCTGCAATGGCCAAGTCAATCTCCTGATTTCAACCCGATTGAGCTGCATTTCACTCGCTGAAGACAAAACTAAAGGCAGAAAGACCCACAAACAAACAATAACTGAAGTCAGCTGCAGTAAAGACCTGGCAAAGCTTCACAAAGGAGGAAACCCAGTCTCTGCTGATGTCCATGAGTTCCAGACGTAAGGCAGTCATTGCTTGTAAAGGATTCTCAACAAAATATCAAAAATTTACATTTTATTTATGATCATATTTATTTGTCCAATTACCTTTGAGCCCCTGAAAATGGGGGGACTGTGTATAAAAATGGGTGTAATTGCATTTTATGTTATATTATACTATAATACTATAATTATATAGTTATATAATTGCTGTGTTTGAATTGCACTTCAGTTTCATCTTGATTGTTTTATTTTTAATTCTGTTCTGGTGGCATATAGAGCCGAAATTATGAAAATTGTGTCAGTGTCCAAATATATATGGACCTAATGTGCATGTATAATATAATAAAAGTCTAGACATAAGTCAAAATTGTGAAATGCATGTATGTATATTATGTGTGTATATATATATATATATATAACATTTATTTAAATTACATATTTTTTATGTATTATATTTAATTTATTTATATTTAATTAATATTTTGTATTATCAAATTATATTAAATATATTCAGTATTTAGGAAAAATATAAGATGGTTACATTTCCAGAAATTACATAACAGTTTTTTTTTTTTTTTTTGTGGCTCTTCAGGTAAAATTGCAAGAATCCATAGAGTACGATGACCTTCAGGGTGACTCTGGGCGTCAGACCATCGCTCTGAACCTGAAGAAATCAGACAGGTAAACATCCAGCGCCTTTATTCTGTATCTGCCTGACACCGTGTTCTCACAGTCTGTGAATCTTCAAATCAAGTGCTTTGTATTTTACGTTTGTTTGTTCCTGCAAGATATTCCCATGGCCCGATCCCTCTTCAGTCACAGCATTACACCACCAGTCAAGACATTATCAACTCCATCAGCATTATCCAGCACGAGATGAGGAACTATAAACCCCGTCTGACGCAGGTACACCACTGGCATGCATGGCTAAAGGTCCTGGATTCTAGTCTGTTTTATTATATTGTATTTTCTGGCCTGTTTCAGGTGATGTCCAGCAATGCGGCGAGCTCTGCCATCACAGCGCTGTCACCTGGAGGGCTTCTGATGCAGGGAGGAGGCCAACAGACCATAAACCGTGAGCGTTTGACCTCAGACTGTCTATTCATCCCATCATAACATCAAATGTTGCTTCCACTGATATTTGAATGCACTTTTTAATGCAAGAAGTTTAAAGCTGGCGTTTTAAGCCTCATTAAGGCGTTTTACTGTCCATTAACTTGATCAATACTCTCTTTGTGTTTATTTATGTAGAATTAGTGCCAACTGATGTTCAGAGCGAGCTGAAGCACTTATATACAGCTGCCGGAGAGCTGCTCCGACATTTCTGGTCCTGTTTCCCCGTCAACACTCCCTTCCTGGAGGAAAAGGTCAAGAAGTGCACCTTCAGTAATTAATATTTACAAATTAAAATACTAAAGTAGTATTGTTTTGTTGCAGCATGATTTGTTTCATCTGTCTCTCCTGCTCACAGGTGGTAAAGATGAAATCTAACCTGGAGAGATTCCAGGTGACAAAGCTCCGCCCCTTTCAAGAAAAGATCCAACAGCAGTATTTGAGCACGAACGTAAGGCCACGCCCCCTCCATTTACTGTAATGGATTCTACTACTTAGAGTGAACATGAATAATTAATGCTCATCTTGCTGCTATTAGAAAGACAGCCCAGAATTGATCATTTCTAGAGCTGTGTGGAAGAACTGGTTCAGGATAGTGTACTGTTTAAATCAGTGGTGGTCATTTTAAACGAAAACAAAAAAATATGTTTTGGGTTTTTGAATTTTTTTTTTTAATGAGGCTTGGTGACTTCTGTGAAAATGCTTTAAAAAATAATCACAATTGTGATCTTAGCAGTCAAAAATGGCTGCCAAGGGAAATTAATGGGAAATACAAAAAAAAAAATCAAAATAAAGAGCATTTTTTTGGGGGGTACAATCTACAAATCAGCCACAATGAAGCAGTCTTTCCTGAAGTTAAATAGAAATACAAATTCAATACCTAATAGAAATTATGATATTTATTATAATTAAATTATAATGATAAAATATAATATAATTTAATAGTATAACATTGTATAATATTTATATTATTATTATTATATTTTATAATTATAATAATGTCTGAATCATTGGGGGGTACAATCTACAAATCAGCCACAATGAAGCAGTCTTTCCTGAAGTTAAATAGAAATACAAATTCAATACCTAATAGAAATTATGATATTTATTATAATTAAATTATAATGATAAAATATAATATAATTTAATAGTATAACATTGTATAATATTTATATTATTATTATTATATTTTATAATTATAATAATGTCTGAAAACACTTAAAAGCAACTAGGTAATATAGATTTGTATGTTTAACTTAAACACTGTATTAATGCAAAATCATATGAAATATGTTTCTAATATTTGTATTATGTTATATAAAAATAAATGGTGCGTAATTTAGAGTTAAATATTGTCTAGTACCATAAAATCCCCTCAAAATTCTAAATATTAAAGAACAAATCCTATTGAAACAAAATATTGTGCATTTAATAAACCAAAAAATGTTATGCTTATTGTCTTTGGTCTGTTTCGACAGTCAATGATCACAGTTGAAAGTGAGGAAAACCAGAGGACTGATGAGTTTTTAATGAGTTCAAAATAAGTTCTAAAATAAAAATAAAAAATACAGTTCCTACATGCATAAATGTGTTATTTGAGGTGTAAAGTGTCTGAATTTTCTGATGTTATTACTGTATTTGGATTTTCTCCAATCAGTCCCATTTTGATATTGAGGGTTTGCATGGTCATGTAATCTATATTTTTTCATCGATCAATATTTTTGATGCACTTACAGTGGAAATGCATAATATTTTCCTGTGTTGTCTGATTGCGACAGCTAACGGGCCACCTGGAGGAAATGCTTCAGGCTGCGTACAGCAAGTTCCAAGTCTGGCAAACGCGCCGAATGATGAGAAAAACCTGAGGAGATGCAGAGAAATCCAGGAGAGAGAGAAAAGACTCTGGGTGATTGAATTTAAAGAAAGAGGGAGAAGAACAGAGACACTCTCTCCCAGCTTGGGCCGGATGGAGCCTTATGGATGGATTTTCCAGCCAATCAGAGCTGGAGGTGCTAGTGAGCATGTCTGCCTGGGGGAGGGGCTTGGAGCAGCCAATTCTGTAATCGTATTGGTCCGCGTGGAGATGGGCTGCGCCAGTCACAAATAACTGTAATTATCATCTTCTCTCTTTACTTTGTTCGTTCCGTTTTTGTTTTTTTCAGTGGATAATTTCAGTTCCTAGGTAAGAAGTGAAATTTTAACAGTGTTGTATTTCTACAATGACCAAACTGGGCTCAGTAATAATATCGGTGGAAAGATTTCTCAGGAACTTACAACGTTTAATGCAAAGGACTCCGTTTGAGGGAAAAGCTTTCAAGTCAATGATAAGGAGGACTCTTTACAAACCGGATATTGCAATCCAGTTCAACCCTCCCGAGACTTGAGGCTGAATCAGTTGCTCAAGACACGCCAATGGGAGGGGATATAGCAATACTGTAAAAAAATAAATATTAATAATTTCTATGTAGTGCATTTACTGATCCGTGTGCCACAAACGCGTGCGCACGCTCATCCGCACTGCTTTATAACGTGTCTTCTCTAGCTGCACTGAGTTGTGGATGTTATTGCAAATAAAATCAAGATTTAAACTCTTCAACTGGTGTCGTGTGTTTGTGTGTGTTGCGTTAAAAGAGCTTCCTCAAAGTACTCATTTACCAAAGTGTACATACAGTGAGGAAGCTGTTATGTTACACACTGAAAACCAGAAGGGGAAGCACTGTATTTGGACTGTTTTGCACAAGAATTGTTCCGTTTCTAATGAATGTGATGCCTGATAAGAAAGTGTGTTCGTGCATGCTTTTGTGCGTGTGTTAGACCGGGGGGTTTTAATTTTTTGTTTTGTTTTGTTTTTTAAAATTAATTAATATATTAACTAATTGCCATTACTAATAATCATTTTTTTTATTTATGTTTGAATCATTTTTTTATTCTTATTTATTTAAATTATTATTTTTAAATCTTCATAAATGCAGTACAGATACCACACATGGTTTTTCCAGGCATATATAAATAATAGGCTATGTAATAAAAAAAAAAAGGATGAAAATGAATACAAAATAAGAAGCAATAGTAATAACAAAAATAATAATTCGGTAATTTATATTATCAATTTACAAATTTATATTATTCATTTATAAACTATTGTAATATAGTTTATACATTTACAGTAGTTTATAAAGTTATAAACTATTGTATCGATTTTTATCACTTGCATTTTTCTATTTATATATATATATTTCTATTTATTTATTTTAATAAATAAAATAATGTTCTTAAACATGCTCAAACCAAACTTTTAAACAGATTTTGAGCAACTGAAAATGAAGAAGTAATATTTAATACGATTTTGCATTTACAGTAGGTCACTTATCAAATCATGCAGCAGGACCAGAGCATAATCAATACTGCTGTATGTTATAATAACTTCTCAAGAAAGACCCACCTTACAGTTCAGTTTAGTCATTATGTGCTTGAATTTGGTGATGGCTGTCTTTATATAATAAAATGCATACATCTATATCTGAATCCGGTGCTTAAACACATTCACTTCAAGGTTGTAAGATGTTTGAGGGTTGGGTCTTTGCTATTTTTGCTTGCTGATGAAACAGGCTTCATTCTCGAGGGCATCTCGAATATCAATCAATACCAGCAAGAGCTTTTAATGGACCAGTGGACCCCAATCTACTGCTAGAACACCTACGCGTCTGTGACAGTTATTTGTTTACCAGATGTTTTTTAATAAAACTTGAACTTTTAATGCATGATTAAAAGATTTATTTACTTTGATAATATATTTAATATGTAAAGTTCCCAAGTGCTTGATGGCAAATATTGTCCAAAGGCGCCAGAAATAGTTCCCCGCGCTTAGTGTGAATCACTGCGCCTCACAGTGAGTGGAGCCTAATGAGGAAGTAGCGCCGGTCAGTTTTCAGTCAGCTGTCAAACACACAGCGGCACAAACAACACACACGATCTTCACTTTACACACTTTATGATTGGGTTTCACTACATTTCTGGAAAGTTCGCAGATTTAAATGCGCCTGGAGCTCAGGAGGAGGTAAACGCGTATTATATGGTTTAATTGATGTTAGATAACGTTAACGTTACTTATAGAAATGCTTGAGGTGACACATTTACCACCTCAAATAAGTTAAACTTTTTTTAAACAACGTTTAAAAAGTATTGTTTTATGTTGCCTCAGACGTGTACATGACATAACGTTACTCATTAGGAGGAGAAATAGAAACTAAAACGTTGTTGGTCGTGAAAGTACCCGAGCTTCCAGCTCAGGATCAACTTTCACATTTATTAAACTGTTTAAAGACACAACGCGATTAACAGACTTCAACAAAAACAAGTTTGTTCGATGTTTCATGCGGTTTTTGGCGAGTTTTAAGCTCAGATCTCGTGATTGACGGTCATGCTAATCGGCTAACGCGTCGCTTTGATTTGTAACTAAAGTGTTTTACAAACTGAATTCTTGTAAACATGTGTTTCAGGCGAAGGGGGAGTGATTAAATGTGTGTATATGCATGCGCTTGTACGCGTTTTTTCTTTTCTGCTTACTGTTAAATGTGTAAAAAAACAAATATAGAAAACGACAGTTCCCAGATAGATGATATCTGTCACTCTGCAACTGGGTTTTTGTTTTTGTTTAGTTGGTACATTAATGTAGCTGCATATATATTATAGTCCTTTAGTCTTCTGGCAGAAAATCATTAAAAGAAGTAAAGGAGGAGAGTGGTAGTCATGCTTTTTCAATTGTATTTCCCTGAAATCATATGACACTTAGTAGGGATGTGTCTCAAAACCTAGTGAGCTCACTGTGCTGCCTACTGAGGGCGCATTTTTGGGAATCATCAGCCTCAGCATCTTTACATAGCCAAGTTAAGGTTGCTTTGTGCCTGCTCAAAATTCTGTGTAAAGCAGCATAAAAGCCAGACTAAATTATGCCTGCTCAGACCCACCTCAGCCCTTAAAGTACTGTGTAAAGATGCATATATGCCACCTCTAAGCAGCATTAAACAGTCTGTGTAAACACACCTAAATGCCTCTTTAGAAGCGCTTCTGTGCCACCTTTGCAGTGTACAGGTGCATCTCAATAAATTAGAATGTCGTGGAAAAGTTCATTTATTTCAGTAATTGCATGATGACCAGAGGTGCTGCTGATTGGGCGCTTGAATAATTAGGCTATTTGAGTGTTTGTGTACCTCATTACAATTTATTGAACTTTAGCATTGTTTTTTTGATTGGTTGCTTGTTCAAACATGCCATGTATGCATATTTTGCCCAAAGCTGCTGTTAGGAATGTATTTATGATGCACCGAAATACTTTTTGGTTAGACAAACATGCTGCATGCAGTAATGATTCCTACAAAAAAAAAAATCCAATACTCTTGTTTCCTCTCAGAACGTTGCAGGATGATTCCTGTGGTTCCTGTGGAGTCCTGCACACATGTCCTGGCAGAGTTTGACTGCCTGGACCCCCTCCTTTCCGCCCTGCGACTGGACTTGGGACGAATCAAAGTAAATCACACATTTACCTACTGAACTAACTATTGTCAAACAGTCAAAGTTTTGATAATAACGGCTTATATGGCATCTGATATTCAAACTGACCTGAATTGTGGTTGGTGCTGTTTACTTTTCATCAAGCGTGTTTTAGTTTCTGTTCTGTTCTGTTTATTTGATTTTCTGCAATAAGAATTATTTTAATTATGGAGAGTAAGTGGATGAATGTAACAAAACCTGTTTGGGTCATCTTTCAGCCCAAAAACCAAAAGGAAAAAAATCTCAAAATATGTTTAGCATGAAGAAAATTACCATTACCATTTTTTTTGCATTGCAACTAGGGCTGGACAATAATTTAATATCAATATTTATCGCGATATATTTTTTTTCAATAACGGTGATATGATTTTTAAACACATTTCCGATTTTTCGATATACATTACCGGTGTTTCCCATACATTGATTTATTTGTAGCATTTGACTTCGTTGAATAAACATGAACACTGCACGTTTCAAAATCAAAACGCGTCGCGGGTGTTTTATATGAATGTATCTCTGAAGGGAACTGATTGTCTTCAGAAAAGTTTTGATGGCATTTATTTTATCTGATAAGGAAGCGTTCATGAGCAGAGCTGCTTTGATTACAGCCCTTACTGGAGAAACCGCTGTTTCTGCCGCTCTCAAAGCGCCTCCTGCTGGCAGACAAGCAGTTTGCATTTTCAATGCTCAATTTTTTAGTTTTCTGAAGCAACTCGGAGCACGTTTCATACTCGTTATCCTGGTTGAAGCACGTTTCAATCTATAAGAATAATCAACCTACACTACCAGTCAAAGGTTTTTGAACATGAATGTTTTTTTAAAAAGAATTCTCTTCTGCTCACCAAGCCTGTATTTATTTGATCCAAAATAAACCAAAAGCAGTACAATTTTGAAATATTTTTACTATAAGTTTTCTACTTGAATATATTGTAAAATGTAATTTATTCCTGTGATGTTAAAGCTGAATTCTCAGCATCATTACTCCAGTCTTCAGTGTGACATGATCCTTCAAAAATCAGTCTAATATGCTGATTTGCTGATTATCAATATTTAAAACAGTAACATTTTTTCAGGATTCTTTGATGAATAGAAAGATCCAAAGATCAGCATTTGTCTGAAATAAAAAGCTTTTGTTACATTATACACTATACCATTCTAAAGCTCTTTTTTACATTTATATTATAGAAATTTAAATTATAGAAATGATTACTTTCATTTAGCAAGGATACTTTAAATTGATCAAAAGTGATGATAAAGACATTTATAATGTTATAAAAGATTTCTATTTCAGATAAATGCTGTTCTTCTGAACTTTCTATTCATCAAAGAAACCTGAAAAAATTCTACTCAGCTGTTTTCAACATAATAATAATAAATGGTTTTTGAGCAGCAAATCATAATATTAGAATGATTTCTGAAGGATCATGTGACTGGAGTAATGATACTAAAGCTCAGCTTTGAAATCACAGGAATAAATTATATTTTCAAATAGAAAACAGTTATTTTAAATAGTAAATATATTTCAAAATATTACTGTTTTTGCTGTATTTTGGATAAAATAAATGCAGGCTTGGTGAGCAGAAGAGAATTCTTCGATACTCGCGCATGTGATCCGCTCCGTGCTATTGTGTCTCTGGACCAGAGCAGAGTGTGTGTGCGGTGCGGTGGTTAGCGTGACACAGCGCCAAACCAGACTTCTTTTTTTCCTCAATGGAAAGCATATTTACACTGTTTGAATTGTTCCCTGTCCCCTATATAGTGCACTACGTGCCATTCACTGTACAGAAAATTCAAATTCTGTGGACAAGTGACCAATTTCAACCATGGCTTCAGCGTCTATTTTATAGTGTAGGGGCGGGCGCTTCGGATTCTAGAGAGCATTTGATTGGACAGAAAGTTTGATGAGAAGCTGAAGTACGATGTGACGTCAAAAAAAGCGTTGAGCCGTTTTGGCGGAACTGACAAACTGCAAGCTTTGAATGCTTAAATCTTCTAAATGCGAATTTTGTCACTGTTTTGTAGCACACTGCCTTATAGATAACCTTAAGACTAACATATTGATACTAACACCCAAAAAACTTTAATTTTGATTTCATGGGGACTTTAAATATATTAACATTAATAAGGTGAGTCTGAGATGTTTATTTGACAGTGATTTCACATTTCTTGTTTGTATGAAGGTTAAATAGGGCTTTTCTGCCCGAGTCCCATCGGATTGCGTCAGCTGTGGGGATGAAGACAACAACTCCCATGATTCCACACTCAGTCACGGCGTCATCAAACTACGCCTTTGTCTCTTTGTTTATTTTGAATACGCGCACTCTAGCGGCGAAAATTACATATTGTGCCTTTAAATGATTGAAATATAATAATACAATTATTGTTTTAAAGAAAATAATTTTTTTTTATTTAGCATAAAAGCGGTACAACAAAAATGTATCAATTTAATATATAAAATGTTATAACTAATATAAGAATACTAATTTAAATTGTACGTATAATTAATTTTATTTGCATTTCAGTAATGAGAATTTTTTGTTGCATTACATTAAAGACAGATTTTAATTGTCATGAAACTTATCTTCATAGCTGCTTTCTTTAAGCAGAAATATTTTTATTTTATTATAATATTTATATTATATAATTTATTTGTATTTATTTATGGTTTTTTTTCTTGTTCTTGGCAGATTTTGTGAGATTCTCTCTAATATCCTTCTATCTCTGTCTGTGTATCTCGCAGTGCACATGTCTCTCCGTGTCCAGGAAGTGGTTGGCTCTGGGCACGTCTGCCGGAGGGCTTCACCTCATTCAGAGAGACGGCTGGAAGCAGAAACTCATTCTCACACACAAAGTACACAACTAAATAATTTCACAAGTTCCCCTTTAACACAGTTAGTGATTGAGTTGGTGCACAGAACTATCAGCAGTGTCGAAATACTGTTGTCCAGCGTTATCAATCAGATATCAGTGTATTTGCATTAGTGCTGCATGATTAATCAAAGTAAAACCAGGAACTGCAATATGGCTTAGTGTGATTATCAAATCGCAAAGGCTGCGATTTAATTAAATAAATATATGCACTGAGTGAACACTGTGTTCATTTACACGTGAGCAGCTCGTGATCCAGTGTTTTCAGCATCTCTTGGTTCACAGTAAATGCTGCTCCACACAAACTCAAAACAAAAAAAATAAAAGTTTTCCATCAAAATAAAAGTTTAATGGTTTAACGTTTGAAAATAAAGAAATTAAAACCATAAATATTAGTGTTGTAGTTGTAATGTGAAACAAAATTGTTATTGTTTTATTATTCTTAAATATATATATTTTATTTTATGGTGAAATATTCTTGATTCTTATTAGATTTTTTATTTAATAATAATAAATATTATTATTGGTTACACTTTATTTTAAGGTGTCCTTGTTACAGTGTAATTATACATTTAAGTACTGAGTAATATTAATTAACTACATGTACTTACTATATGGTTAGGGTTAGGATTTGGGTTTGGCTTAGGGTTACTTGCATGTAATTATGCTTAATTTATTGTTATTATAATAGTAAGTATATGTAACATGTAACAAGGACACCTTAAATTAAAGCGTTACCTTATTATTCATGTTATTTATTTATTTTATTTGTATTCTTATTTTTTTCATGCAGCCCTAATTTGTGTGTTTAAACTTTGTGCAATCTGCAACAGTATATGCATGACGTATTTGCTTTTTCCTGTGTTTATAAATAGTTATTGATCACACCAGCACACAGGATACTAGTGCGTTGGCATCAACTTACACTTGCGTCCAGGCTCAGAGCGCATCATTCTCTGCTTTGACCCATGAAACATGTTTTTATAAGCTAGAAAGTGTGTGCACAGGCAACAGTGAAAATAGGGAAACTTTAATGTCTTTAATATAATAATAAGATTAATAATAACAGCCATAACATAAAATAATTTTCTAGTTCTGCTTTTTTAAATTTTTTATAGGAAGGCTCAGTCACGCAGGTCTCATGCTGCCCCCATGATGAAGACTTTATCGCTGTAGCAACGAGGTATTCATATTCATGTTTATATGCGCTCCTGGTGTTTTTTGGTTGCCAGTCTGGACTCTTTTGATGTGTGTGTGTCCCAGTCAGGGTTTGGTGGTGGTGTGGGAACTGCATTTAGAGCGGCGTGGCCGTCCTGAGCGCGTCTCTGTGTCCTGGGAGCACAGAGGACAGACGGTAACATCTCTGTGCTGGGACAACGCGGCCCTCCGAGTGTTTGCAGGAGATGTCGGAGGGAAAGTGTCCTGCGTCCGAGCTGGGTCATCTAAACTCGGGAAGGTATAAGAAAACGTAAAAGTTTTAACACTTGAAGTTTTATGCATGTCAGTGTGGCCATACACTACTGTTCATAGTTTGGGGTCTGTAAGATCGTTTTAATGTTTTTGAAAGAAGTCTCTTCTGCTCATCAAGGCTGCATTTGTTTGATCAAAAATGCAGTAAAAATTGTAATATTGTGAAATGTTATTACAATTCAAAAGAACTGTTTTGTATTTGAATATATTTCAAAATGTAATTTATTCCTGTGATCAAAACTGAATTCTCAGCATCATTACTCCAGTCTTCAGTGTCGCACGATCCTTCAGAAATCATTCTAATATGCTGATTTGCTGCTCAAGAAACATTTTTGATTATTATCAGTGTTTGAAACGGTTGTTCTTCTTCATATTTTGTGTGGAAACCGCAATACATTTTTTTCAGGATTCTTTGAATGGAAGTTCAAAAGAAGAGCATTTATTCAAAATCAAAATATTTTGTAAGATTATGAATGTCTTTAGTGTTACATTTGATCAATTTAATGCGTCTTTGCTGAATAAAAACACACGTTTCTTTCAAAAGAAAAAAAAGTTTTGAACAGTTTAATGCATTTTATTTAAATGATAACCAGTGATTTTAATCTATGCTTGTGTGTTTCTGTCTGTGTTTGTTGTGGTTTGGCGTTCAAACAGGGCTCTGCGTTTGTGATCTTCCCAATTCAGACCATCACCACAGTGGATTCACGTGTGGTTCAGCTGGGCTACTCGGACGGACACCTGGTGGTCTCGTCTCTCAGCCGCTGCTACCTGTGTGACACGGAGAGGTGTGTGTGTTTGCAGGAGACATGGGATGTCCCACAACTATACCAGCAATTAGTTAAATAAAGGATAAGTACTCACCAGAGATCACTAGAATATTTTAAATACAAATGTACCATTTAATTTGAATTAGGCTCTTTATTTGATCAAAATATCATGTCAGACATTCATATCACATTATCTCCAATGTTCTCAGACCATAACTTAGATTAAAATGCATATTAATCGCAAGAAAAACAAAATGAAAATTCAGTTGAAATTAACTCTGTTCCTGTCTCTGTTCCACTCTCAGGGAGAAGTTCTGGCGTGTGGGTAATAAAGAGCGAGATGGAGAGTTTGGGGCATGTTTTCTCCAGCAGAGTCCGGCGGGTCAGCGGGGTCAGGCGCTGCTGTACTGCGCCCGGCCCGGCTCCCGCATATGGGAGGCTAGTTTCGGTGGAGAGGTCCTGAGCACACACCAGTTTAAACAGCTGCTGGCCTGCCCACCGCTGCCCCTCGTCTCTTACAAGTGAGTGTTTGTGTGTTTAACACTAACTTGTGACTTCATTAGTGTTTGTTGTTCTGCCTCTTAGTTTTGTATCTCCATACTTTTCTCTCTATATATTATGTATTTTTGTTTTCAGGAATGAGCCACATTTCAGCCCCGCACAGACGAGTCCACAGTCTCTGGCTTTCCCAAGACTCCTCCAGTTTGGGTAACCACTCCCTGTACTATAATAACACAAGACCTTTAGTAAAAACACAATATTTCATACCTGCTATTATGACTGTGATGATAACGTCTCTGGTTAGAAAGGTTTTTGGGTTAATATTTAACTTGTGAATTGTGCGTGTGATTCTTAGTGATCAAAACCTGCTCACCTGGACGGATTCGGCCATCTACATCTTCACCCCTCACAGCGGTCAGGTTCTGCTGTGGACAGAGGTCAAAGGTGAGAGGTCATTGTTTAACCTATTTGATGTTTTAAGTATGAAACTTCACAATGCACAAAAATACATTTACTCAAAAAAAAGATAGATAGTTATTAAATACATATGTTAAAACATATAATTAATACATTTATATATATAAATACATGTTTAACTATCTATAAATGTATTAATGTTTTAACATGTATTTAATAGCTATATAAAAATGAATAATATTTTATATAAATGTATGTATGTATGTATGTGTATATATATAAGTTACTTTATATTTTATTTTAGCTACATATAAAGTATAAAAATAACTTTGTAAAAATAAAAAATACATTTGACATATTTAAAAAATATATTATATTATATTGATATTACAGCTCTTTATGGATCTTTATCTGCCTTCCTAAAAATATTGAATATAAAATTAGCATAATTTCATAATAATGTAATAATAATATAAAAAGAAACATAATTAACATAAAACATGTAAATATATTTTAACAATATGTTTTAAAAAAGTAACAGTATAATTTTATATATTTATTATTTTTGATAAAGTTTATAAAAAAATATATATATTGTATGGCCTGATTTTATAGCTCTTGGATCTGTATCTGTCGTCTTCTCTCTATAGATGTGGTGGAGATTTCAGTTTTCCGTAATGAGCTATTTTGTCTACATGGTGACGGACGTTTGTCTCACCTGTCCCTGATGTCACCTGAGCGCTGTGTGGAGCGTCTGATGAAGAGGGAGAACTGGACGCTCGCCACCACCATCTGCTGCATGTTTCAGCACACCGTTATCACATCCAGGGTACACATACAAAAACCAACACATAGAGTATCCATACTGTTTCGCATACTATTTTAATAGTATGTACTGTGCAGTATGCATTAAATATTACATTAGTACTCCATTGCAAATAAAGTCTTACTCTTTTGCGTTTCCTCCTTAGGCCAGGAAGTCCCTCCCCATTGATCGGTTGGAGCAACTTAAGGCTCAGCTAAACTCCGCCTCCCAGGAGCAGCTGATTGGTCAGCTGGAGGAAGTGATCAGCAAACTGGAGCCACTGGACTCCGCCTGCAGCAGCCGCAGGAGCAGTATTTCCTCACACGTGAGTCCAAAAACACACAGGCATATGTACAGATCAGAGGTCGCGTTAACGAAAATGTTCTGTCATTGACGGAATATTTTTTAGCAGTGACACAAAATTCTGAAGGCTTTCCGTCACTTTGACAGATTACACTGAGGGTGAGCTATTGTAATTTATAACTGTAATTCCCACCCCTGTCCAGTTGGTGGCGAGTGCGCAGGATCATCCGCTCCAGAACAAAAATAAAACTGTCACGAGCCTTTTGCTCTGCGTTTGATTACACACAGGCGAGTATCCACTAGTAAAGCAAAAGACATTTTTTTTTTTATCTCATGGCAAAAAAAAAACAGGCTTTCATAAAAGAGATTTTCTTCAACACACAAAAATATTTAGACTACACTACACAGATACTGTAATGCCCCATTTTACTAATTTGACATATTTCGGAGTGAATCAGGATATTAAACAAGGAAAACAAATGTAAACAGGGACATTTTTTTAAGTGAAAAAAATGAAGGATTAGCAAATGAAATAGGCATATAACATACAACAGATGAATCGTGGACAATAAGACCAGGGATGTGTATTAAGGTAGCAAATGAGTTTAATTCCAATTTTTATTTTCACATCCAAGCAAAAATTCTGCACAAAGCAACAAACTCACCACCAATCAGAACTTAACTGCTATTTAATAAACAATTTGAAGGTTTAGTATGCCGACAAATGAGATTTCACTGCTTGCAGAGCTGTCGACCAAAATAAAAACCAAACAACTGACAAATAATGAAGTTTGTAGCTGGTTATGACAAAAAATATAAGTTATCATTTTTAATATTGTGAATTTAAAAAAAAATTGTATAGTTTTATAGTAGTAATTGAATGTCAGTGTGTTGTATGTCAAATATTGTGCAATAAAATACACTAAAAACATCAATGAGCAGTAGTTTAATCATTTATCTGGTGTTTTGAACGTTTTAGATTCTTCTTTTTCTGATGATTATTATCTGCTTTATTCTTTGCTTTTGCTTAATTATTACACATCTTCTGACTTTATTCTCTCTGTCTTTCCAATCATCTCTCTATTATTTCATCTCCTCCTTTTGTTGTCCTGAAGACTCTCAGTCTGTGCGTGGAGAGGGCGACAGGTCAGACATCAGCTTGCAGTTTCTGCCGCTGCCTTTCCGCTCAAAACCCCCACGAGTCGCCCTGCAGGCTGTTCGAGACAGGTACATACACACACTTATACAGCTGTCCCTAAAAACTGTAATAATTTCACTTCCTCTTAAATTTCACACCAGACCCAGTCTGCTTTGCTCTGATTGGCTGGATCACAAGGAAGGAAAATTCCAATGAAGAGTCAAAATTCTATTAATGCTCATTAAAATGCAGCTGCTGGTACCCAGGTTATTTTTAAAACTGTAACTTCCTGTTTCGTCGTAGTGTCACATATTGCTTTATCTCATTTTATGCTGATGCCTGTGATTGGTAAGATTACATGTTATTTCTGCTCTTTGTTTTCTTTATGCAAAATCAGCGGCATTTTATTTCCTTATTTCGGGCAATCATTGCCGATGTTGATGACTATCTCAGTGTTTTGTGTCTGTGAATGTGTGTACGTCAGTGTCTCGAGCTTTGTGAAAAAGACCACCGAGAAGATCAACACGCTTCAGATGAACGCAGACCTGTGGCCTCGGCCTGACCTCAGGGAAGGGGTTCAAGGGGAGGTCACGGCCACAGTGACCCCTCTTCCAGAAGAAGTCGAGCATGAGTGAGTCTTTTACTTTCTGACACCCTATTGATGTTTTCTGACTGCTGCTATCGGTGTTTTGCATATTGACATTGTTTTTATTGTGATTTTTGATTGTCTCTCTGTAAGATTGAATGCTGAGCAGTCCAGCTCGGAGTCTGAGCTGCAGGAGTTGAGGGCCGCCACAAAGAAAGCCATGTGAGTTTAGAGGAGCGCTGCTTCGTACCGCTGCATACAGGCAGGAAGATGTTCAGTCAAGTTGAATTATAAGCTGTTGAATGTTTGCATATGATACATTAATTAGAAAATAATTATAAAATAATTTGGAAATTTTGGTCAGTAGATGGGGTCAGTATTTTTTTTTTTTTTAAGAGAAATTAATACTTTTTATTCAGAAAGGATGCATAAAATTGAATCAAAGTGACAGTAAAGACATTTATAGTGTTACAAAAGATTTTTATTTCAAACGAATGCTGTTCTTTATAACTTTCTGTTCATGGATTGAATCTATCATGGTTTCCACAAAAATATGAAGTTTTCAACATTGATGGTATTAATAAATATTTCTTGAGCAGCAAATCAGCATATTAGAATGATTCTGAAGTATCATGTGACACTGGAGTAATGATGCTAATAAATTCAGCCTTGCATCACAGAAATAAATTACATTTTACTATATATTATATTACAAGATAATTTTTTTTAATTGCAATAATATTTCACAATATATACTGTTTTTACTGTATGCAGAATTGGTGAGCATAAAACATTTCAAAATCTTGGCAACCCCAAACTTTTAAACTGTAATTTTGTCATTAATTTAGTCATTTCAATGATCAGTTTTCAACCTCAAGTTTATAGGTTTAAACACATTAATGCAAAAGAGAAATTATGTATTTTGTATATGCACAATTAGAAATAGAAGTTTTTCACAGTTGTGTGTAGCCATTTGCTGTTCATTTTTAATAGCCTTCAGTGTGACAAATTCTTTTTTAAAGTACGTATAATTATATTTAGTCTCTCAATTAATATTAAGTCATACAATAATGTATTTCAGCTAGTTGCAACATTTCTCATTTTAATTTAGTTTAACTTGTACTAAAATACAACTTAAAAAAAAATATATATATATACTGTATATATATATCTATATAGGCATATATTTAAAAAAAAACAATACAAATGACAAAAACACAACAAAATGACTAAAACTAAGACTAAAACTAAAACTCTAATTAAAATTACATTAATAAAATATAATAATAAAAACTGATAGTAGCCTAGAACTATAATAGCATCTCAGTGATACTAAAGTAAGTCAGAGTCAGGTTTTCATAAAAATCAACAGGTTTTTTTTAAATCTACAAAATGATAACTAAAGAATTCGCTTCAGATGTGTTTTTGCTTTATGTTGTTATTCAGTTCCCGAATGTGCTGTAAATTGAATCGTTAGATATTGTATCATAATTGTACAGTACTATGGTATTTTGTTCATGCAACTGGATTTATTGTTCATTCATGCAGGTTCAACTCATTAATACAATCTTTCCAACATGACTTAAATGTACCAAATGAATCATTACACAGCCCTGCATTATATTCGCTGAATTAAATCCAATACTTTTTTCTTATTAATTTTGGGCTGCAATTAAACATATGTAAAATGTTTAAAAACTGTACTTGACAGAAAAATATTATTGATATTTTTTAATTCAGCATCATCAAATTAGCTAATATTAGTCCTCTTTTGCAAATCAGCAGATTTTATTTTTTTTTTTTTCAAGATTCAGGGCTGAGCTATTGCATTTCTGTTCATATTAATTCTCCTAATATTCTGCGGCGTGTTGTAGAGTTCACTCAGGCCAGTAAGGTGGTGGAGGTGATTCAGAAGGGCGATCTGCTGAAGTCTCTGCGCAGTCTGAGAGAACTTCAGCCCTGGAACACACCTCTGCTACTCTCACACCTGTACAGGTGAGTTTATGCCACACATGTGCTTAGAATCTATATGTAATGTCAATATGGCCACCTGCAGACCTGAATATGTCATTTATATTGAATATAATGCTTTTTTTCTCTACAGACTCTATGATAAACACGGAGAGGTGGCTGTTCGTGCCTACCCGCAGTTCTATCCCACAATCCTCCCCTCTGACATCATGGCCATGGCTTTACCCAGCCACTTCCTGCCTTATCTGGACAATCTGGTCCAATCACGAGTCGAGCAGCAGCGGTACGGCTGCGTTTCGTTATACAGTGTTTTATGATGTTTGTTTATCATAGTTGTAAAGGTTATAAATGAGCCATTCATACCCTATGATGTTGTATTCTTGTTTTTGAATATATCAAATAAACTATTTTTGTCATCTGCCAGGTTGTGTTTCTTGGGCTCTCTTCTCCAGCCAGAAACTCTGCGACAGGATTGGCTGGAACTGGCGCTATACAATGATGCCCCTCAAAAGGATGACACACTCACTGCTGACGGACAGCCCAGGTACAAAAAACTATTTATATGTAACTAGATTCCTCAACGAACAAATATGAGGAATTATTAATATCTGTAATATAAATAACATGCTATATATACTATATACTAGGGCTGTCCATTTAACGCATTAATTAGATTAATTAATTACGGTGAAAAATAACGCGTTATAATTATTAGCACATTTAACAGACCTATGTGGGTCATCTGACATTTCATACAGTTGATTGATGACAAATATGAGTCAGAGCAACAGCTCACTGAGTGATGGAGCCTAGAGAACGTAGTTAGAATGTCCCTGAAATTCAAGATATGGGGCAAAAATGCCCCTGGTTGAGTTTTTGTCTCATATTTACATCATATAGTAAAGCAATATAACACAAGCAATAAGTGCAATATCACACAAATGTGATACTGATCTTATAAAACAGTTCAATAAATAAGAAGTGAATATGGTGTTATTTTAGACACAGTGTTGTCTGTTTTGCTCAATTTTGCCAACAAAAATATAAAAACAAAGCAGAACTGTTCGTCTCCGAGCAACACACAGCTGCATTTCATTTCTTAATGCACGTTTTGAACAAATTGGGTGAACCATTAGGCGCGTTGAACCATTGGCCATAGGAGCGTTGGATTTGAAGTGGTGCTGCACAGATCGATCGTGCATGGCATCAAAGTACCGCGAGAGTGATTCAAAAGCATAAGGAGTCGTCTGCTCTCTAATCGCTCTCGCGGTACTTTGATGTCACACACCGATCGATCTGATGGTGATGATCCACTTCAAGTCGAACAAGCCTAATGAGTCAATGGACCATTCATAAAGAACCATTTACTTCACTCCTGAATGAATCAGCAAGTTTTTGCATTCGAATGTGGATTTTGTTTTTAATTCGATGAATATTCGAAATTCAAAAAAAATTTTGACAGCCCTAATATATATATATATATATATATATATATAATTTATATTTCTATAATTGTCTCCTGTGCTGTAGGTGGCACTCTCATTTCTTCAGCTGGGGTTATGGGCGTCTACTGTCTTTGCTGATTCGTCTGCCTGCTGATCTGGCCTCCAAACAGAAGATGCTGGAGAAGTGCAGAACTCATGGGTGAGTGTAGAATTAGAATGGATAGAATTGGATCAGAATGTGTAGTTGTGTATACTGTGACTGTGTTATTTGTCTCTCAGGTATTGGATGGGTTACCTGTACCTGTGCAGAGAGCTGCAGCGGCGGCCCGAGGCTTTCAGTGCCATCTGCAGACTGGACGACATGACACTACTAGAGGGGGATGATGGTACAACAAACACAGATGCTCAAAACTGTCAATACAAAGTCACTTAATTTGTTTATTTTAACCAAGAACCTGGTTGTCTGACTGACACTTAAAGACACTGTGGAGTTATTCTATGTCTGTAATGCCTCTCTCTTTGTCTTTCTGCAGGTATTGTACCTCAGTCTTTTGACGAGTGGGTGTTGCTTCTCCAGCTCTCCCAGCAAATCAGTTCAAGCAACGAAGCCCCGCCCACTTCAGCCCTGCCCAGCAGTCCCAATGGATCCTGTTCAGACGGCACAAGCGATAGTTCTCCCGACCTATTAGACGGTTCAACTGACTGGAGCATTCGTGTCAGCCCGGAGAACATCATCCTGCGTCTGGTGCGGGTCTTCGGGCCGGACCGGGCCCTGACGGCCCTCCAGGAGCGCGGGATACAGGTGGATCTCAGTTCACGCTCAACGCTGGTCTGCGATCTGCTTCGTATGGCTGAGAAGCGGCACAGGTGAGAGCATGGAAAATAATAGTGGCCTTTTCAGAAAGCAGTACACTAGCATTCAATGCCAAACGTACTGTTTTTAAAAATATAAGTATATACTATAAGTATATACAATAAAATATTAGGGCTGTGACGGTTGCTGTCTACTGCCCGGTGGTGACGCGGTTGTCTACTGCCACTGGCGGTAGTGCACGTGATGTCACACACTATATAACAAGCATAATACGAAGTTTTGTATACAAGTGTAATAACAGTAATAGTTGCAAATTGTTTTATTTAGACTTAGTCTATGGTAATTCACAAATGACCTCAAACGCCATACACAGTGTTTCCTTTAGATTGGCAGGTTTGAGCGCAGGAAATTCCAGTTTATTCTGCATTCAGCAAATTAATTTTGTGTTGGGCGATGAACCTTGTTGGGAAACCAAATACTACATCGCCGATCTGGAGACATCTCCATTCATGTCACCCATCTGCGTTTGTACAAGTGTCTTCAAGTTTCCGTGATTGCAAACGCCTGGCTGGTCAGGTTTGGTGAGGCTTTCTCCAAACTGGCCAAATACAAACGAGACAGCGATAAATGGTAGATGTTAACAAGAAATGTGGGAACGATTCCTATTTCAAAGAGAGTGCGTGCAGACGAGGAGTTAATACGCCCGCTTGCTTGGCGGCGGAACTGTGAACCGTGTCTACACTAGAGGTCGACCGATATGGATTTTTCACTGGCCGATGCCGATATTTAGAAATCAGGGCAGCTGATATATGATGCCGATTTTTTTGGCCGATTTTCTTTTTTTCCCCTCCTTCATCTCATAAAAGTGAGTTTGAGTAAATGATTATTGCAAGGTACAAGATAGTAATAGTAGTAGTAGCCTAATTCAGAGTAATAATACATGGCTCAAAACTTAAGCACCGTCTCAAAACAGTTCTGAAGCATGCTTTTTGTTTATGTTTGCTGACAGACACCACTAATTTCGTCAACAAAGATGACGATGAAAAACAACGACGAAAAAAAAGTTCTCGCATACATGGCACGATCAGTTCTCAGTGCTCAAATACACACACAGCAGTCCAAATGTCTATCGTGTGAGTATCTCATGTAAATGCAGTCTGTTATGGATTAAGTGAATGTAAAAGGGTGGGTGAAAACTGAATGCGTGTCAATATTATGTACATGCTTTCCGTCTTAAAGGAACAGCATTCCTAATTAAGTACCTATCCTTGTCATTAATGTTAACCAACAAAAGATGTTAAATAAATATGTTACGTAAACCTACTGTATCTGAAAAATGAGTTTAATTTGTATCTCTTTCGTATTTCTCTTATTGTCTAATTTTGCTTCTTTTTCAAAAATTATACATTATATATATTACATATGAACAACTATGATTTTTATAAGTTGCTCCCTTTTCACTACTGTTAAAGGGATATTTCACCCAAAAATGAAAATTGTCATCATTCAAGTTTTTCCAAATTCAATCCTTGATTCAAATTTCTCATAAGCTTAATTGATTTGGTCTAAAGAGAAAATAATTAATTACTTCTTTTTTTTTCTTTTTTTTTAAGACTACATAAAAATAGCTACCAAAATAAATGTTGGTTACTGCAGTTTGACTAAAAGTAATGACTAAAATTTGACAAAAATGCAATGACTTTTCGTCGACTAAAACTATGAAAGACTCAAATGACTAAAATGTGACTAAGACTATTAAGCATTTTCATCTCAAGATGAAGACTTGAATCAAGAAACGGTCTGCATTGCCTTGCCATCATTAGCTGAAGCTTTGTGTGAACAAGAAGCAGCTGTAGAGTGTGAGTTGCTCCGTCTCTCGTCACACAGCCAGAGAGAGATTCTCCGGTGTTCCGCAACAACGCTTAGCTGCCCGCAGATGCGCCTGCCTATAAATCAGCCTAATTTGCAGCACAATCGGCCGATGCAGATTAATTAAAAAATGCCAAAAATCGGCCGATCAATCGGTCGTCTTCTAGTCACCACCAGACACAACAGCCGGTTGAGTCTCTAAACAGGACATTAAACTGAACTTTGTGTCAGTACCTCATAAATAGAACGAGGCAGTTTACTTTCGTGGATTTGTCATGTCGTGTCGTGCCGCATCTAGTGTAGCATCACTGATTATAATTCTAGTTCTATAGCCTAGTATTTTGTCGTGTTGCGCCACGCCGCTCGCGTCCCGTAGACAGGGTGTATTTAACTTTCTTATTTAGGCTACTTCTTTACCGTCACAGCCCTATAAAATATAAGTATATACTATAAGTATATATAAAAGTATACAATAAAAATATATACTGCACAGTATGCTAGTATTCTATTCCAAACATATTAGTTAATTTAGCATACTAACATATGACTCTTACTATATCTGAAATAGAAAGTAAAGTTTAGTAGTATGCTAAGTTTTTGAAAATTACTTAGCATTCTGCAGTCTTCAGTATGTACTGCACAGTATGCCAATATTCTATTTCAATTGAATTGTTTTTTGGAAAATACTAAGCAGTTTATATTAAATAGCAGGCAGAATGGTAGTATTCCATTACGAACATATTAGTTGAATTTGGAATAGCATGCTACCATACGACATAATATTTTTGTCATATAAAATTATAAATAGTATAGTTGTATGAGTAGTATAGTAGTATGCTATTTTGAATTTAAACATTAAACTATGAAAAATAGTAGTCCATCCCGATCATATTGGCTAAATTCGGAATTGCAAACAGTATAGTATTGCTATTTCTGCCATATTATATAGGAGAAAGAGTAAGAGCGGTATAATAAATAGTGTAAAATATTAGGCAGTCAACAGTATAAACTGCCCAGTATGCTAGTATTATATAAAAAAAATAGTATGCTGTGTACAGTATCTACTGCCTAGAATGCTAGTATTCCGTTCTGAACATATTGGTTGAATTCAGAATAACATACTAGCATACAAGTCTTACAATTTTTGATTTATAAAGATACGGAAGAAATAGTACACATAGTATGGTAGTATGCTATTTCGAATTTAGACATTATTTTGGGGAAAATAGTAGACAGTGTACAGTATATAGCAAGCAGAATGGTAGTACTCCATTACGAATATGTCTTTTTTGTAGTAGGAGTAGTCAGTCTACACTATGTAATGCACAGCATGCTAATATTCCATTCCGAATATATTTGTTGTATTCAGAATAGCTTACTAGCATAAGACTATATGTTATGCTATTTTAAATGTAGACAAATAGTATGCATTATACATTATATAGCAAGCAACACGCTAGTATTTCATTACAAACATATTGTTTTAGGATGGAAAATAGTAGGCAGTGTACAGTATATACTGCGCAGTAAGCTAATATTCCAATCCAAACATACTGACTGAATTCAGGATAGCATACTAACTAACATACTGCTCCTTTCTATTTCTTACTACTACTCTTCCATATAATGATATAGTAGAAATGGTAAGAATAGTATGAATGATAATATGATATTTTGAATTTAGACATTGATTTTTGTAAAATAGTGTGCTGTGTACAGTATATACTGCCCAGTATGCTAGTATTCCATTCTGAACATTGGTTGAATTCACAATGGCATACTAGCATATGACTTGCTATTTCTGCTTTATAAATATATGGGAGAAATAGTAAGAGTAGTATGGTAGTATGCAATTTTGAATTTAGACATTATTTTTGTAAAATACTAGGGAGTGTACAGTATATACTGTGCACTATGCTGATATTCTATTTAGAACACATTGGTTGTCTGGCATACTAGCATACTACTTTGACTATTTCTGCCATATGAATGTGTATTTTTAATGGACGTTCAAATTTAGACATTGTTAGCCATTGTTATTTTGGAAAATAGTACGTTAGTAGTCATATTGTTTCAGGAAGGCTAATATTAGGCAGTGTACTGTACATACTGCATAGTATGCTAATATTCCATTCAGATCTATATGTTTTTGGAAAATAATAGGCAGTGTAAATTATATAGTGAACAGAACGGTAGTATTCCATTCTAAACATGTCATTTTAGGAAAATACTAGGCAGTGTACTGTATATATCATTACGACCAAGTATTTTTTTTGTATTTTGGAAAATAGTAGGCAGGGTACAGTATATACTGCGCAGTGTACTTGTATTCCATTCTAAATTTAGGTAATGTTTAACAATTTCTGTACTCGTGCATTCATTCTTCTTTGTTTTCTCTCTGATGTTTTAGAGCATTGATTCAGACCATGTTGGAGCGCTGTGACCGGTTTCTGTGGTCTCAGCAAGCGTAAGACCTCCATGTCCACATGATCTCCACATATGCCTCCAGGACCCAGCGCTGCTCTCAGTATGGACACACTACGTCCTGCCTTCTGTAGTTTGGGTCATGTTTCTTTAAAACAGCTGCTCTGGGATCAGCTGCCTTGCTGAAGATAATGTGGCAGATCAGCTGATTTCAGATTGTGATGCATTCCAGTCAATCTAATGCAGATTCCAATTCATAGGGTTTTTTTCACACCAGCACTATGACTATATTGTGCCGTAAATGGTGAAAGCACTGCGTGGGAATCACATGACTTGGTCTAAACTGTTCTTCAGTATTTTGTCTCCTGTTTCCTATTTAGCTATTTAATAAGGTGCTGACACAGTATTAACAATGGGCTTTTTTACGTCATTCATAAATCCATTTGCACATAAATTATCCTATTAAATTGAATTCAACAATTTATGTATGAATGCTTTGATCTACACTTCCATGTTTATTAATGAGGCCCAATGTGTTTTCATGTGGTTTTAGGACTATGTAGAATATACAGTATATCCCTTAAAAAAAACATACATACAGTATATATTAGTGCATCCAAAATAAAAGTTTTTCATTACATAAGATATGTGTGTGTATTGTGTATATTTATTATGCATATATAAATACATACACATACAGCATATATTTTGGAAATATTTACATGTGTGTATATATATATATTTATATTCATATCATTTATATCATATATAAATATATTTAATATATAAACGTAACATATTTTTCTTAAATATGTACATGCATGTGTGTGTATTTATATATACATAATAGATATACACAGCACACACATATATTATGTAAACAAAAACTTTTATTTTGGATGCGATTAATCGTTTGAGATATATATATATATATATATATATTAAAAATAAATGCATATATATTTATCTAATTAATACCCTTAATGAAATTTTAATCTCCAGGTATTTGAGAACCTTGTAAAACAAGGGAAAACTAACAAAGCTGTGTTCTTTTAACAGAGACAACTATAAATAATTGTGAATGTATGAACTAAAAGAGTTTTTGTAACTAATGCCATGTGGCTCAGCTGGTTTAACAGGCTGCTCTTCATGAAAAGCACAATAAATATGAGTATCATGTTCATTTATAACTGTGTCGAAAGTGTTGTTCCTTTGAACGCATGCCTGAGAGAATCTCTCTTCATTGCTCTTCATGCAAACTAACGTAATCTGAATGCATGGAAAGAGTATTAGCAATGAATTTGTGAGGATTTTATTAAGCTCATTATTTTTGCACTGACACTAGATTTGGATTGTAAATGGACGTGCTGTGCTACACAAACACATTTACATCTTGTGCCAGCTTAACACTGGTTTCCTGTGTAGGTCCGTGAGGCACGTGCTCCCGTCAGACGTGTGAAGATATTCGCACTCGTCCTGAGTGCTGCATCAAACCCGCCGAGAACAACAGCCTTTTAAAGTCATCGTCCTGGAATCCCCGAAGTTCTCCTCACTTTCCAATTTCTCTTATCAGACTTTCAGAACTGTCTGTTTTTCTCTGTTGCTCCACTGACCTCTTTTCCAGGTGTGTCTTCTATCACATCGTCCCTGTGCCAGCAGAAGTGTCATCCACAGGTGGGCAGAAAAAGGCGGATTACGGGAAACATTGACAATAAACTCCTAACACTAAATGTTAAAAGAAAACGTTCACCTAAAAATGAAAATTTGCTTAAAATTTATTCACCCTGAGGCCACTTGAGATGAGTTTGTTTCTTTATCAGAAATGATTTGGAAAAATGCATTGTATCTCTTGCTCACCAATGGATGTGAATGGGTGCCGTCAGAATGAGAGTCCAAACATCTGATAAAAACATCACAATAATCCACACCACTCCAGTCCATCAGTTAATGTCTTGAGAAATTAAAAACTGCATGTTTGTAGGAAACAAATCCATCAAGGCATTTTAATTTTAAACAGTCGCTTCCAGCTAAAATTTAAGTCCATAATACATAATATTGCTTCTTCCAGTGAAAAAGTGATCTTGTCTGAGTCAGGAGAGAAATATGCACGGATCAAGAACCATTTACAAGCCGAAACAGTCCTAAATTAATATGTGGGTGGATTTTGTTGTGAGAGGACAACGATGAACTTTTAGACTGAAGGAAGTGTTATTATGTATTATGGACTTCTATTTTGGTCAGAAGCAATGGTTTAATGTTAATGTGATGTTTTTATCAGCTGTTTGGACTCTCATTCTGACGGCACCCATTCACTGCAGAGGATCCATTGCTGAGCAAGTGATGCAAAGCTACATTTCTCCAAATCTGAAGAAGAAACAAACTCATCTACATTTTGGATATTCTGAGAGTGCATACATTTTCAGCAAATTTTCATTTTTGGGTGAACTGTTCCTTTAAGGTTCAGTATGTGTCATCCTGCAGCATTTGTGCTTCAGACGTGAATGTTTCCTCAAATCATTTTTTGAGTTATCTTGCGAAAAGCTGTGCTGTTACTTTACTTAGACCATAATAAGATCATAAAACTGGGCGAAAAACTCCCACAGAATTTCAAGGATGAACCCAAGCTATATCTTGAAACCACCCAAAACACCCTATAGACCCTCTAAGAGCACCTTAGCAACCACTGCTCACATTTTGTTCAGAAGGCAGTGGCTGTCTATGATTAACACGAGGAGTGATTGTGTCGTTAACCCCGTTAGATAGAGGATGATGTGTTTGGATCGAGAGGTTATTAGAGCGGGACAGTCACTCTGTGTGTGTTCGGGATTGTTTGATGTTGAATTGTTGTCACCAGTCACACAGATAACAGAATTCTGCACATACCTGCAGACCAAAGCCAGCATATAAAACTCAGTCCCGAATTAAACCCTCTCATATGCATAATTACACAGAATTGTACAGTCACACACCATATAATAGTTCAGATGGTGATGTATTAGTACTTGTATATTTAAACACTTAACTGAACATATTTATTTTCTCTATTCATTGTTATTTTTTTACAATATTTTTGTACATTAATGTGCACAAGCCTACATATGCTTTTCGTCTGAAGCAAGAACAAAATGTTAAATATTTTACAAGAACAAGAGTGAGAATACAAGACCGTACAGATGGATACAACATGGTTGGTAAGTGCAACAAAAAGTACACACACACACATATATATATATATATAAATATATATATATATTTACTTTCCAATAATATGTAATGTATATATAAATGTATATATATATATACATTCTTGCATTTAAAAAAGAAATTGTACAGTATATTATTATGTATATTATTCTCATTGCAGGAAACTTTCTCATGCTTGATTCTATCTATACTTGTGATATTGTGTCTGCCGCTGTCAGCCACATCTCATTTTCCTTCCCAGAATACAACAGGTACTGAAGTATACTTTATAGATCCAGTTAATATTGTTCTGGGTAGGGGGAAAAAAAGAAAGAACTTCAGAAATGTGTAGCTTCTTGCTTTCTGTACAGTACAACTGTCAGTTACATATAAATTTCACAGTAAGACATTTGAATTTATATATATATATATATATACATTCTTGCATTTAAAAAAGAAATTGTACAGTATATTATTATGTATATTATTCTCATTGCAGGAAACTTTCTCATGCTTGATTCTATCTATACTTGTGATATTGTGTCTGCCGCTGTCAGCCACATCTCATTTTCCTTCCCAGAATACAACAGGTACTGAAGTATACTTTATAGATCCAGTTAATATTGTTCTGGGTAGGGGGAAAAAAAGAAAGAACTTCAGAAATGTGTAGCTTCTTGCTTTCTGTACAGTACAACTGTCAGTTACATATAAATTTCACAGTAAGACATTTGAATTCCATTATTGAATTTTTGTCAACTGATATCAAAACTGAATGGCAGGTTTGAATATTTTATGGTGTTTTTCAGTGTATTTGGGATCTAGTTTCATCCAGGAAGCTTTACACAGAGCCAGAGAGCTGACATACGCCACGTACACTCACACCAGTGACAGGTGAGACTTTAGTCAAAGTCAAAGCTCATTTGATTTAAGTATCAGCCAATAAAGGAAATTGAGACAAAAATAGACCCAAATGAGTCAATAGTTGTCGTACAATAAGATTACAGAAGTATAAAATGATTTATTTTCTATCTTATGTTTTGTGTCTGCTCTCTCATTTCTATCAGGGTGAAGACGTCCGTATCAAACGGTTCTGTCCGACCCAGTGATCTGCTGGCCTTGTTCAAACAAACCGGCCCCAAAACCAGAACCCACGTCAGATCTGCTGAGTTTCTGGATAATACGGTAGAGCTGATTAGAGAGATGGTTTACACACACTCCATGGACATACCCGCCCCCACCGGTACACACACACACACACACACACACACACACACACACACACACACAGACATTTGGGTCATTTACAAGTACATGATTTTGAAATCGTATCAACATCTGATGTGTGCGTTTCAGAGCTTTTAAGTGCAGAAGACATGGAGACCATACTGCAGGTTACAGGCTGTTCCTCAGAGACACTGAGACCCGTGTGTAAATCTGACTGTCTGTCCAAACGTTACCGTACCATCACAGGACACTGCAACAACAGGTGCACTCGATAACAAAATATATCATTGTTCATTCAGTTTCTGTTCTCAGAAAGCATCATATTTTCTTTTATCAATGCTGTTTTTGACTTTGCAGAGGAAACCCTCAATGGGGGGCAGCAAACACCCCTTACGCCCGCTGGTTGTCGCCGGAGTATGAGGACCCTCGAGGGGCCCCCAGGGGCTGGAACGCACAACACACCTTCCACAACCACACACTACCACCTGTAAGACTGACTGATGTAATCATAGTTGTTGTTTTGGCTTTTATATAAATGTTATTGATTTTCTTCTTCAATTTGAAATTTTGTGTGCTTTATTAGCCTGAAAAATACATTTAGAATCATATTGTTAAAGTGTTTACATATAATGAGATATTGTGCATAATAATACATACTATATACAATGGGAAATGGTATTTAATTGGTTAAATAAATAAATAAAACAACATTACAAATTACATTATTATTATTAAAATGATTAAAATGTAAACAAAATTATTCAAATAATATAATTAACTATTATAAAAATGTTGTAAAATCATTTAATAAAATGATATTAAAGAATAAATTAATCCTAGCGCAACAATAAACACAAATTTTACTCTTTTAATTTAATTTGAATTATAATCGATAAACTATAATCGATTATGGCCTATTACTGCATCGATGCAGAATCGACCACCTCCGCAGCATCACGATGTATCATAGACATGATTCATTTCAACACCCCTAGTAGTTTATTGCATAAAAATTTACTTTTTATATTTTAATATTCTAAAGAACCTTCTGTGAACCTGAACCTTTTGTGAAATGAAAAGATTCCATGTTAAAGGTTCTTCATAGAACCATCAATGCAAATAATAATAAAAAAAAACTAAAGATGAAATAAGACCAAATAAGTCTTTCAGATTCAATCAGATCTTATTGTCTCTGTGCAGGTCCGCAGTGTGTCGCAGGAGGTTCTGTACACTCATAACGAGAACATCTCTCTGGACATGTCTCTGTCTCATCTGCTGGTGGAGTGGGGTCAGTGGATCGATCATGACCTGACCTTGACCCCTCAGAGCCCCAGCACAGCGGCCTTTAAGACCGGAGCAGACTGCACACGCACCTGCAGCAGAGACACGCCGTGTTTTCCAATACAGGTGCATATTACAACCTGATAACTAGGACTGCCCCCTAATAATCGACTAACCGTTAGTCGACGAGAAGATGCTTGGTCGACCAAAATTTCATTAGTCGCTTAGTCGCAGACATTTTTTTTAACAAAATCCACAGGCGAAGTCACGCAGTCCGTGACGGACAGATTGTTAATGGCTGGTCTATGTGGTAATACAGTAGGCTACATCGGGCAGGACATCCAAATGCTCGCCTATCATTCATCGACCTCAAATATGGATTATCATCTGAAATATGTAAGTATTAGGAACTTTACTTGGCCACTCAATCTGTTTGTTAATTTAGAGAAATGTCCGCTGTTCAAGTATCTCTGTGGAGTGTAAAGCTGAATAGTAGCTGCAGCAGTGAACTGCAGGACAGATGGAGGTGCCGGTGCGCTCACTTGCTCTTAAAATACTCAGTCAGTTTTGCTCATTCAGATAAGAGTAATACATCTTTCAAATCTGTAAAGACTCTATGTTTATTTGTGTGCTCTCAAAATTTTGTAAAATAATAATGAAAGCAAACATGATGCACTTTCTGCCATCTATGTGAACTTAGGCATTTATATAGTGCTTTATTGTGTATTGCTGTGCACCCAAAGCACTTTACAATCATATGAGGGGTCTCTCCTCAACCGCCACTAGTGTGTAGCATCCACCTGGATGATGTGACTGCAGCCACAGGACAACGGCGCCAGTGCGCTCACCACACACCAGCTACAGGTGGAGAGAAGAGAGAGTCATAGAGCCAATCAAGTGGATGGGGATTATTAGGAGGCCATGATTGATAAGTGGAGGGAATTTGGCCAGGACATTGGGGTTACACCCCTACTCTTTACGGGAAGTGCCATGGGATTTTTAATGACCACAGAGAGGCAGGACCTCGGTTTAACGTCTCATCCGAAAGACTTTCTTTTTTTTCCCCCATCACTATACTGGGGCATTAGGACCCACACAGACCACAGGGTGAGCACCCCCTGTTGGTCTCACTAACATCTCTTCCAACAGCAACCTAGTTTTCCCAGTAGATCTCCCATCCAGGTACTGACCAGGCTCAACCCTGCTTAGCTTCAGTGGGCAACCAGTCTTGGGCTGCAGGGTGATATGGCTATGGCTTGAAAATGTGAGCGCGAAACTCCGTGTATACTTGCCTTACAGACATGAAAAATAGATAAATAATAGAGTGAAATGTCTACTTTCAAATGAACCAAAACAAATATTCTCAAATTATGTAATCCGTATTAAACATGCATACAGCCTCGTCCACTACTGTGGAGATGACGAATCGGTGTTGCAGACGTCATCTCTTAAGGCAAAAACAATGAAAACCCTAGTTTATCAATAAATTATTAAAATGTTAATGCAGCCTCCTTACTGTTTTTTTCTGACACATTCGTAATCATTACTTCTGCCGGTGTGCTGTGCCAAGCTTTATGCCTGCGCTTGAGCGGTCATTAGGCTATGTAGGAAATCGCTCCGGTTGCTCACTTAACCTCGGTTCCCTGAGATAAGGGAACAAGCGCTGCGTCGTCATTTGACGACTGCTTGGGGGGAACTCCTGTTTACTCTATTACTGAAGCCTGATTGGTTAACGTTTGTGTAGCTGCACAAACCAATGGCGCTCTAGCCCACCAGAAGGGGTGGAGCCGACTGCTATATAAGTCGGCTTGGAGCGTCATCTCATCAGAATCATAGGACTGAAGCGACAGCCATCGATTCGCGTGCAACTATAGCATGGCCAGTTACGCAACGCTCGTTCCCTTATCTCAGGGAACCGAGGTTACGTGAGTAACCGGAGCGTTCCCTATCGAAAGGTAACTCCCGTTGCATCATCGTTTGACGACTGCTCGGGGAGCGTATCCAGTAGCACCATGCTATAAGCAGATGTAGAACTTAGCCTGCTCCGCGAGCTCAGCCCAGGAACACTCAGCGAGGGGTCCATAAGCCTGAGCCACAAAGAGACCCGAGAACGTTCTGAGGTCTACTTGAGATAACTCTCAAGAAAAAAGTAAGCGTTAGGTGGATAATACCCGTGCCTGCAGGGCAGGGACGTCCAAATTGTAGAATCTTATAAAGGTAGACGGCGACGACTAGCTGGCGGACGCACAAATCTCCCCACTAGAGATTCTACTGGACCAGGCCCAAGAGAAGGCCATTCCTCTGGTGGAATGGGCCCTTACACCCAAAGAACATTGCAAGCCAGCTAAGGCATAAGCCAGAGCTATAGCATCTACTATCAAATGAGATAGTCTTTGCTTTGTGACAGGCAGCCCTTTAGAGCGACCAGATAAATAATAGAGTGAAATGTCTACTTTCAAATGAACCAAAACAAATATTCTCAAATTATGTAATCCGTATTAAACATGCATACAGCCTCGTCCACTACTGTGGAGATGACGAATCGGTGTTGCAGACGTCATCTCTTAAGGCAAAAACAATGAAAACCCTAGTTTATCAATAAATTATTAAAATGTTAATGCAGCCTCCTTACTGTTTTTTTCTGACACATTCGTAATCATTACTTCTGCCGGTGTGCTGTGCCAAGCTTTATGCCTGCGCTTGAGCGGTCATTAGGCTATGTAGGAAATCGCTCCGGTTGCTCACTTAACCTCGGTTCCCTGAGATAAGGGAACAAGCGCTGCGTCGTCATTTGACGACTGCTTGGGGGGAACTCCTGTTTACTCTATTACTGAAGCCTGATTGGTTAACGTTTGTGTAGCTGCACAAACCAATGGCGCTCTAGCCCACCAGAAGGGGTGGAGCCGACTGCTATATAAGTCGGCTTGGAGCGTCATCTCATCAGAATCATAGGACTGAAGCGACAGCCATCGATTCGCGTGCAACTATAGCATGGCCAGTTACGCAACGCTCGTTCCCTTATCTCAGGGAACCGAGGTTACGTGAGTAACCGGAGCGTTCCCTATCGAAAGGTAACTCCCGTTGCATCATCGTTTGACGACTGCTCGGGGAGCGTATCCAGTAGCACCATGCTATAAGCAGATGTAGAACTTAGCCTGCTCCGCGAGCTCAGCCCAGGAACACTCAGCGAGGGGTCCATAAGCCTGAGCCACAAAGAGACCCGAGAACGTTCTGAGGTCTACTTGAGATAACTCTCAAGAAAAAAGTAAGCGTTAGGTGGATAATACCCGTGCCTGCAGGGCAGGGACGTCCAAATTGTAGAATCTTATAAAGGTAGACGGCGACGACTAGCTGGCGGACGCACAAATCTCCCCACTAGAGATTCTACTGGACCAGGCCCAAGAGAAGGCCATTCCTCTGGTGGAATGGGCCCTTACACCCAAAGAACATTGCAAGCCAGCTAAGGCATAAGCCAGAGCTATAGCATCTACTATCAAATGAGATAGTCTTTGCTTTGTGACAGGCAGCCCTTTAGAGCGACCTCCAAAGCACACAAAAAGCTGCTCTGATTGTATGAAAGGCTCTGAGTGCTTAATGTAAACTCACAGTGCCCAGACAGGGCATAACAAGTTGGGACCTTGTTCACCATCCGTTCCAGGGAGGGCTAGAAGGGAATGACCTGGGCTCTCAACGGAGTTGAGAGCACCTTCGGTACATAACCGCTGCGCAGTTGAAGAACGACTTTACAGTCATTGGGTCCAAACTCAAGACAGGAAGCACTGACAGACAGGGCTTGCAAGTCCCGTACTCGCTTGACTGATGCCAGGACCTAAAGCAGAGAGGTTTTGAGTGTCATGATTCTTAAGCCGGCTGTTTGAAGCGGCTCAAAGGGGGAGCTCTTGAGAGCTGTCAGGACTATAGACAAGTCCCATACTGGCACGTCCTAGGGCGAGGAGGGTTTAACCGCCGAGCGCCTCTGAAAAACTTAACGATCAAGTCGTTCCTGCCAATTGTCCGGCAGGTCTCAAGAGAATGATTCACCGCGATGGCCGCCACATAGACTTTGAGCGTGGAAGGGGTCTCTTATCCAGCAGCTCCTGCAAAAAGGTTAGCACATGGGACATGTCACATGATACCGGATCCTAGTTCCGTCCTGAACACCAGTCACTGAAGACTGACTACTTGAGGGCATAGAGGCGCCTTGCAGATGGAGCTCTAGCCTCTAAAATGGTATTAGTGACTCTCGCTGGGAGTTGGCTAGACTCCCGTCAAGTGGCCAGACATGAAGGTTCCACAGTTCCGGCTGGGGATGCCAAATCTTGCCCTGCACCTGCTGGAGAAGGTCTCTCCTCAGTGGTATTAACCACGGCGCTGCAGATAGCAGCTGGATCATCTCTGGAAACCAGACTTGGTTCCTCCATACGTAAACAACGTATGCAACGTATTCATTACTTCTGCCGGTGTGCTGTGCCAAGCTTTATGCCTGCGCTTGAGCGGTCATTAGGCTATGTAGGAAATCGCTCCGGTTGCTCACTTAACCTCGGTTCCCTGAGATAAGGGAACAAGCGCTGCGTCGTCATTTGACGACTGCTTGGGGGGAACTCCTGTTTACTCTATTACTGAAGCCTGATTGGTTAACGTTTGTGTAGCTGCACAAACCAATGGCGCTCTAGCCCACCAGAAGGGGTGGAGCCGACTGCTATATAAGTCGGCTTGGAGCGTCATCTCATCAGAATCATAGGACTGAAGCGACAGCCATCGATTCGCGTGCAACTATAGCATGGCCAGTTACGCAACGCTCGTTCCCTTATCTCAGGGAACCGAGGTTACGTGAGTAACCGGAGCGTTCCCTATCGAAAGGTAACTCCCGTTGCATCATCGTTTGACGACTGCTCGGGGAGCGTATCCAGTAGCACCATGCTATAAGCAGATGTAGAACTTAGCCTGCTCCGCGAGCTCAGCCCAGGAACACTCAGCGAGGGGTCCATAAGCCTGAGCCACAAAGAGACCCGAGAACGTTCTGAGGTCTACTTGAGATAACTCTCAAGAAAAAAGTAAGCGTTAGGTGGATAATACCCGTGCCTGCAGGGCAGGGACGTCCAAATTGTAGAATCTTATAAAGGTAGACGGCGACGACTAGCTGGCGGACGCACAAATCTCCCCACTAGAGATTCTACTGGACCAGGCCCAAGAGAAGGCCATTCCTCTGGTGGAATGGGCCCTTACACCCAAAGAACATTGCAAGCCAGCTAAGGCATAAGCCAGAGCTATAGCATCTACTATCAAATGAGATAGTCTTTGCTTTGTGACAGGCAGCCCTTTAGAGCGACCTCCAAAGCACACAAAAAGCTGCTCTGATTGTATGAAAGGCTCTGAGTGCTTAATGTAAACTCACAGTGCCCAGACAGGGCATAACAAGTTGGGACCTTGTTCACCATCCGTTCCAGGGAGGGCTAGAAGGGAATGACCTGGGCTCTCAACGGAGTTGAGAGCACCTTCGGTACATAACCGCTGCGCAGTTGAAGAACGACTTTACAGTCATTGGGTCCAAACTCAAGACAGGAAGCACTGACAGACAGGGCTTGCAAGTCCCGTACTCGCTTGACTGATGCCAGGACCTAAAGCAGAGAGGTTTTGAGTGTCATGATTCTTAAGCCGGCTGTTTGAAGCGGCTCAAAGGGGGAGCTCTTGAGAGCTGTCAGGACTATAGACAAGTCCCATACTGGCACGTCCTAGGGCGAGGAGGGTTTAACCGCCGAGCGCCTCTGAAAAACTTAACGATCAAGTCGTTCCTGCCAATTGTCCGGCAGGTCTCAAGAGAATGATTCACCGCGATGGCCGCCACATAGACTTTGAGCGTGGAAGGGGTCTCTTATCCAGCAGCTCCTGCAAAAAGGTTAGCACATGGGACATGTCACATGATACCGGATCCTAGTTCCGTCCTGAACACCAGTCACTGAAGACTGACTACTTGAGGGCATAGAGGCGCCTTGCAGATGGAGCTCTAGCCTCTAAAATGGTATTAGTGACTCTCGCTGGGAGTTGGCTAGACTCCCGTCAAGTGGCCAGACATGAAGGTTCCACAGTTCCGGCTGGGGATGCCAAATCTTGCCCTGCACCTGCTGGAGAAGGTCTCTCCTCAGTGGTATTAACCACGGCGCTGCAGATAGCAGCTGGATCATCTCTGGAAACCAGACTTGGTTCCTCCATACGTAAACAACGTATGCAACGTATGTACGTGGATACATTGTTACGTTCAGATCAAAGGGTAAACAATGTAAACAATGTATCCACGTACATACGTTGCATACGTTGTTTACGTATGTGATACTCTCCAAAATGGTGCTATAGGGTGACGCAGAGGAGATGAATTGTTGAATTAAGTCATTATTTTTGTTTTCTTTGGCACAAAAAGCGCAATAGTTTTGTAAAATTACAGTTGAACCCCTGATGTCACAAGGATTATTTTAACGATGTCCTTGCTAACGTTTCTGAGCCTTGATCGTGTAAGGATTCTTGCTGTCTATGGGAGGGTCAGAGAGCTCTCGGATTTGATCAAAAATATCTTAATTTGTGTTCCGAAGATGAATGGGTGAATTACATTTTTGGGTGAATTATCCCTTGAATAAGCGTGCGATTAGTCGACTAATGCTTAAAATGAACGACTACTTGTCGACCAGAAAAGGCAGCCCTACTGAAAACAGATGCCAGATCATACAAACTCTGAACATCTGTTCCTTCTTCTTCACATTCAGATCCCTCTCTCCGATCCTCGCACATGGACTCAGAGCTGCATGCAGTTTTTCCACTCTGCTCCCAGCTGTATGGTTCCACTCGGTCACCGGGAGCAGCTGAACGCTATAACGGCATTCGTGGACGCCAGCATGGTGTACGGTAGCTCAGATGGGCTCAGCGGGGCCCTCAGAAACCTCTCGTCCCCTCTCGGCCTGCTCGCCGTCAACCAGTTCCACTCAGACCAAGGGCTCGGCTTCATGCCCTTCCTGACACGCACGCAGATGAACCTGGACCCCTGAAGCCCACGAGAGCGGATCGACCACATCCCGCTATCAGAGACAGATCAAAGACTCAACATATCCATGGGGAACAGATCGTTCTGTTTCCAAGCAGGTTGTAGGCATTTTTCTGAGTATTTTTCAGATATCATTCATTGTGAGTTAACATGTAACACATTTTGCTTCCATAATCACGTAAAATGGGACAAACAAGAGAAAAATATAGGCCGTCATCTGATGCAGCATAAACTCTAGTACATGTAGTAAACAATGTAAAATTCTTAATATAATCAGCCTGCTATGATAGTATTACTAGCCATTTTAATTGATTTAAGTTCATGCTGTTGATTTTCCTCCCTTAATTTAAATTAAATTCAGTGTGCTTTATTAGCCTGACAAAAGCAATGGCATTCTTATTTTTAAAGCGTTTGCATACCATGACAAATGGTACATACTACATACAATGAGAAATGGTGCAAAATAGAAAAATAAAAGTAAAACAACATTTCAAATTAAGTAAATATCATGTATAAATATTATTAAATTAATAAATAAAATATTAAATAATAAAATAATTCAAAATCATTAAAAAAATTAAATAATATTAAATAATGAAATTAGTCATAGAGCAACAATACATTTTCATTTTAAGTGTTGGTATATAAGTATAATGTTCTCTATTTATGTGAAGCACCACTGTAGTCATAAATAATAGACTCAAAGGGATGAATAAAGCTTTAAACTAAAAAAAAAAAAAAAACGCTATGACAAGTGGTGCAAAATTAAACTAAAAACAATATTTCAAATTAAGTAAATATTTATAAAAAATTTTAACATATTGATTAATTCAATTAACTGTAGAGCAACAATACATTTTATTTCATTTTATTTGCAATATAGTGCTAATATTGCTGAATTGCTCAATTTTTATTTCATGTTGACTTTAAGGGTATTAAAGATAAAACACCCTATGAAAAAAAGGAAAATAAGTCACTATTTGTGTCATTTTATTAAAAAATGTCCCAGTTAGACCTTCACTCTGATGCTTTCTGATTTAAACTGGCCAGTTGATGAGCTGTTTTTGTGTGCGTGTCTCAGGTGACTCTCGGGCCAATGAGCACTTGGGTATGATTGCTTTGCACACACTCTTTCTGAGAGAACACAACCGATTGGCTGAGGAGCTTCACAAGCTCAACCCACACTGGAGCCCGGACACGCTGTACCAGGAGGCCAGAAAAATACTGGGCGCAGTCCACCAGGTGAGAAGATAAAACCTGAAAAAACGTAATAAAAATTTACTTAATTCATGCATGTCTCTGACTTGCTGAATCTTGTTTGGAAGATCTTGACATGGGATCACTACTTGCCCCGCGTCCTGGGCCGCAGTGCTAACCTGGCCCTCATGCCCCCGTACAAAGGTTACGACCCCGCAGCTGATCACAGCTTTGTTACCAACAGTCTTCAAAATACCTTCTTTTATGTTCCACAAAAGAAAGGTTTGAAATGACATGAGGGTGAGTAAATGATGAGAGAATTTGAATTTTTTTGGGTGAACTATCCCTTTAATGTTTTTATTTTTATTATTATTATTTTTAAAGAAATTATACTCTAGATAAGAAACTAAATCTGCCAGCAGGTGGCGGTAAATTTCTTTATGAGTCACTCATTCATTCGATTCGTTCAAACGGCTGATTCAATCAGTAGCCCCTCACTGCAGAACACAAGATCCAGGGGGCGTGGGTGGATCCAGATCTAGGGGTTTGGAGATGGGTGGGTTTAGGGATCAGGGGGTGGAGATGGGTAGGTTTAGGTATATGTAAGGTGGGAGGAGTTGAATCTGGATCCAACCACGCTCCCTGGATCTTGTGTTCTGCAGTGAGGACCATCTCGATTCAATGGGTCTTTGAATCATTGATTCACACGATTCGTTCAAAATGCGGATTCATTCAGAAACAAAACACCGCTGTGTTGCTCGGAGACAGGCCACAATTCTGCTGTGGGCAAAGCAGAGCAAAAACACATAATATTGTGTTTAAAAAATATAACACAATATCAACTTTTTATTTACTGAACTGTTAAAAATCAAATTTAAACTTCTGATATTTGGGACACTCGTGTGATATTGCTCTCCTTGTTGACATTTTTGCAGATTTATTAAAAAAGAAAAACTGAAATATCACATGGTCCTAAGTATTCAGACCCTTTGCTCAGTATTTAGTAGAAGCACCCTTTTGATCTAATACAGCCATGAGTCTTTTTGGGAAAGATGCAACAAGTTTTTCACACCTGGATTTGGGGATCCTCTGCCATTCCTCCTTGCAGATCCTCTCCAGTTCTGTCAGGTTGGATGGTAAACGTTGGTGGACAGCCATTTTTAGGTCTCTCCAGAGATGCTCAATTGGGTTTAAGTCAGGGCTCTGGCTGGGCCATTCAAGAACAGTCACAGAGTTGTTGTGAAGCCACTCCTTCGTTATTTTAGCTGTGTGCTTAGGGTCATTGTCCTGTTGGAAGGTAAACCTTCGGCCCAGTCTGAGGTCCTGAGCACTCTGGAGAAGGTTTTCGTCCAGGATATCCCTGTACTTGGCCGCATTCATCTTCCCCCGATTGCAACCAGTCGTCCTGTCCCCCACAGCATGATGCTGCCACCACCATGCTTCACTGTTGGGACTGTATTGGACAGGTGATGAGCAGTGCCTGGTTTTCTCCACACATACCGCTTAGAATTAAGGCCAAAAAGTTCTATCTTGGTCTCATCAGACCAGAGAATCTTATTTCTCACCATCTTGGAGTCCTCCATGCGAGCTTTCATGTGTCTTGCACTGAGGAGAGACTTCCGTCGGGCCACTCTGCCATAAAGCCCCGACTGGTGGAGGGCTGCAGTGATGGTTGACTTTCTACAACTTTCTCCCATCTCCCGACTGCATCTCTGGAGCTCAGCCACAGTGATCTTTGGGTTCTTCTTTACCTCTCTCACCAAGGCTCTTCTCCCCCGATAGCTCAGTTTGGCCAGACGGCCAGCTCTAGGAAGGGTTCTGGTCATCCCAAACGTCTTCCATTTAAGGAATGGAGGCCACTGTGCTCTTGGGAACCTTAAGTGCAGCAGAAATTTTTTTGTAACCTTGGCCAGATCTGTGCCTTGCCACAATTCTGTCTCTGAGCTCTTCAGGCAGTTCCTTTGACCTCATGATTCTCATTTGCTCTGACATGCACTGTGAGCAGTAAGGTCTTATATAGACAGGTGTGTGGCTTTCCAAATCAAGTCCAATCAGTATAATCAAACACAGCTAGACTCAAATGAAGGTGTAGAACCATCTCAAGGATGATCAGAAGAAATGGACAGCACCGGAGTTAAATATATGAGCGTCACAGCAAAGGGTCTGAATACTTAGGACCATGTGATATCTCAGTTTTTCTTTTTTAATAAATCTGCAAAAATGTCAACAATTCTGTGTTTTTCTGTCAATATGGGGTGCTGTGTGTACATTAATGAGGAAAAAAAAATTAACTTAAATGATTTTAGCAAATGGCTGCAATATAACAAAGAGTGAAAAATTTAAGGGGGTCTGAATACTTTCCGTACCCACTGTATATTTATTATGTATATATAAATACACACACATGCATGTATATATTTAAGAAACATATGTTATGTTTATATAATAAATATATTTATATATATAAAATATAAGAATATAAATGTATAAATGTAAATACATGTAAATATTTAAAATATATATACTGTATGTGTGTGTATTTACATATACATAATAGATATACACAGTATACATACATATAATATGTAATCAAAAACTTTTATTTTGGATGCGACTAAAAGAATTGTGAGATGTAAACTGGAATTCCAAAAAAAACCTGAATTGCGTGATGTAAATTCAGAATTCTGAGGGGGAAGAAGTCTGAACTGTGAGATGTCAACTCTGTGAGAGAGAAACTTTTTAAAAAGTCAAAACGAGTCTCCACATGTCGGTAAATGGGAAAAACGTCCTGTTGTTGACTTCTTGAAACAGGAACGTCTTGTAAACATTTACCTCAGTGTTAACAATGTGGCACATTTACTGCATTCAGTCTTTCCCAAAGCAAGAACAACACAAAGCCTGTGGAGAGTGAAACTGTACGGCTGTTATCCGTGGGTTCGGGGAGTGCTAGTGTTCTGGGAATTCTTCTGTAGTGCTTCGCTGAATACATACATGAATATGGAGCTAGAAAACGCCAGCATGGGAGTGTTTGAGTGAAAGTTGAGATGACCGTGCTGTATTTGTGTTTGTGTGCTGGTTCTCTAGCTCTCCTCCGTCAGAAAGTATCCCAGTTTGGCCACACTCATCTCTCTCCGCAGACGCATCACTTCCCAAAACATCTGCTGGACTGCAACCACAGAAAAAAGACAATTATTTTCTTCTGACATACTGTACTGCAATCAAATTAAAACTTTAATTTATATTTATAATTTAATACAATTAAAACTTTCAAATATAAATTAAAAATAATAATACATATATATATATATATATTAAAACACTTAAACATTGTATATGAAATTCATATTATATATATATATCAATTTAAATATAAAATACATATATATATATATATATATATGTATGTGCGTGTGTGAGACCCTGGAGCACAAAACCAGTCATAAGGGTCAATTTTTCGAAATTGTGATTAATACATCATCTGAAAGCTGAATAAATAAGCTTTATTTATTATGTATGGTTTGTTAGGATAGGACAATATTTGGCTGAGATACAACTATTTGAAAATCTGGAATCTGAGGGTGCAAAAAAATCAAGATATTGTTGTCCAAATGAAGTTCTTAATGCATATTACTAATGAAAAATTAAGTTTTGATATATTTACGGTAGGAAATGTACCAAATATCTTCATGGAACATGATCTTTACTGAATATGATTTTTGGCATAAAAGAAAAATCGTATACAATGTATTGTTGGCTATTGCTACAAATATACCCGTGCTACTTATGACTGGCTTTGTGCTCCAGGGTCACATATACGAGTAATACAAATATTTACTTATTAAAAATAATTTAAATATATAATATTTTAATATATATATATATAGAAAATAGATTGTTTTTATTCTTATATATTAAAATTAATTGTGAATAAAATACACATATATACATTAATTAATATAAATAAATACGTCATATTTAAAGTAATAAATATATATTTTTCTTTCACTTGCAATTTTATATATATATCAAATATAATTTTATTAATAAATTAGTTGGTTTCAGATTTTTTTTCATGATTTTCTAATCCTAGACATTGATTTTGTGAACAACAACTAGTCCTAAACAATCATCCATAAATAGTCAAATTGAATTCTAGGAGACTAGTATACAGTTGATCAACTCACCGTCCTGTCTGACGAGGCCCTGCTGGATGTACCTGATGTAAGTGAAGAAATTACACACGGCTGTGATCTGTGAGGAGAGAACGCGCTTTATTAACCCGGTCCTGAAATAAGCATCCGAGAACTGCTTATTAAAAGTGCTTATGAAGAATGAGAGAGTATAGACACGTACTCGTGCTCTGCTAGACGGAGATATATAGTAGTAATTCTCTTTATCTCCCAGTTTGATGCGATGTCGGCAGGGGCGGGACATGCCGCTCAGCGCACATTTACTGTTCAAGCAAAAGAGAACACTGGTCATTAGAGCTGTCAATCAAATTACTAAACACTCGTAACAGCCAATAAGATACAAGCCCAGCAACAACATGCCCAGCAAGAAACAAACACACAGAAAACCTGTTCTTCAGTTGTGTGAAACTAATTGCTTTCAGCAGAAACGTTTCTAACACTGAAACCTGAAGACACACAATTATAAATTAAATAAATAATAAATCTTATATAAATTATACAAAGTGAGATGCACATTGCAAGACAAGGGGTTTTCGCAAAAAAGAAAAGTAAATAATTGAATTATGTGTTAAAAAATCAATTATAAAAATCAATTTAAAGTAGTGCTGTCAAACAATTAATCGCGATTAATCGCATCCAAAATAAAAGTTTTTGTTTACATATTATATGTGTGTGTACTGTGTATATTTATTATGTATATATAAAGACACACACATGCATGTATATATTTAAGAAAAATATGTTATGTTTATATATTAAATATATTTATGTATGATATAAATTATATGAATATAAATGTATATACATGTAAATATTTTCAAAATATATACTATATGTGTGTGTCTTTATATATACATAATAAATATACAAAGTACACACACATATATAATTTTTTATAAACTTTTATTTTGAATGCGATTAATTGCGATTAATCATTTGACAGCACTAATTTAAAATTATTTAAATAAAAATAATAATTCTCCGGACAGAAAACAATACGATGTGTTAGTGTAAACAGGATTTCATGCACATTTGGTTCTTGCATTGACTTACGTTTCTATGGGTGTCCGGCAACCGCTGTGAAAACAACCCCAAATCAAACAGTGATTAAAGTGTGATTAAAGTGCGACTTCCCTGATCAAAGTGCAATCGGTCAGGCAGGCAAAGCAGGCAGAATTAAAGAGGGTCCCACACGCTTCATGCCGAATGAAAGGCGTTTAACTTTGATCTGGACTTATCAAAAGCAGAAGCCAGGTGAAGCACTCTAAGAGCTGTTGGTGTGGCTGCTATGATGGTATTAAATTTAATTTAATTATTGAATTTTATATATATATATATATATATATATATATGTGTGTGTGTGTGTATATATATATATATATATATACATATATATACACACACACATACAGTATATATATATAAAATCATGTAATTTATTTTATATTTGATATATTTTTAAGGAACAAATAAACAAACATCAATACTTAATTAATTCCTCCAGAAAGAAAAGCACTGGCAAAATATCTGTTCCATTACACCAGATGTTTTATTTTTTTCTTAGGTAGCTAGTTAGACCGTTTAGTTAACTTTTAACTAACTTGCTAAAAATGCAAAGTGCATCATGATTTGCATTCTGTCAAATTGGAAAAGAAATGCAACAGTGCTCACATAACTTCATTATTTGCTTTCACATCATTTTTTTTATTTTTCTGCTTGAGTTTTTAATTGGATTTGTCATTATAGAAATAAAAGATGCGTAATGCACATTATCTGAAGAAGTAAATCAGCATTTTTATGAGTAAAAAGAGAGCAAATTGATTCTGACACATGCATGATTCTTCATGATTCCTTGAATTCGTCTGATTGGCCAAAAGCGTGAAAGAAAGTGACTGATGTGTTTTGTTTATATAGATTTATCCATCCATGACTCACTTGGGTCCTCCACATTCGAGGGCTTTGACCGTGTGCAGAGACGACATGGCGACGGGCTCGATGGTGAGAGAGTTATTCTCCACTGCGCACTGGACCGACTGAGACAACTGGAGGAAAAGCACAAGAGAACGTCAGAGAGAGAAAACAGACGATCAGAGGAAGACATGTGTGCTCACACACCTCAGAGCAGGTGAATGAAAGACACGGCCCGATATCTTCTCTGTACACCCTGCTGATGAACGCTGAGGAGCGATCCAGACTGGGCGTCTCCTTCCACGAGAGGAACTCTGCGAACAGCACCGAGTCCAACTAGATAAAAGAGAGAGAGCGTTTAGCTTATCCTGCTTAAAGGGATAGTTCACCCAAAAATGAAAATTACCCTTACTTCATAAAGTCATATACACCTAGGATGGCTTGAGGGTGAGCAAATTATGGGGTAATTTTCATTTTTAGGTGAACTATCCCTTTAACCACTCAATTAATTAATGGTACATTTAGAAGTCATTTCTTTTTCTTAAATGTGTTGATTGCTATTTAGTTTTGTTTCCCAGCGGAAAAAAGGTCAAACTAGCCAAAGTGGTTTGCTGGTGTAACCTGGGCACTGGTGTTATTTTAGTAGTATTTAAATATTTCTATATAGTATTTATTCATGTTTTTAATTAGCCTTTTTTTTTCTTTCTTTCTTTTTAGTATTTATTAATATACATTATTAATATATTATTAGTAATTGTTATTATTATATGTAAAACTTTTTCATTATTTGTACTATTTATTAATATATTTTAATAATAATTAAATATGTAAATATAAATAATTATTATATAAAATATTAATATCTTTAGTATTTATTAACATATCTAAAACTATTTGATTATTTTTAGTATTTAGTCATTTTTTTGTTAGTTTTTCTTTTCATTATTTAGATATTTATTAATATATTTTATTAACAATATTATTTTAATATGTATTGTATTATTATCTCTAAAAATATATCTAATATAATTTATAATAATAATATAATATATAATTGTTTTAGTATTTATTAATGTTTTGAATTAGCTTTTTTATATTTTCATTATTTTTTGTATATATTCATATATTTGTATTAATATCATTGATTTATTAACATGTTTTTAATATTTATAAATATTTCATTATTTTACAGCGTTTTATTAATATTTTGAATTAGCATTTTTTTTATTTTCAGATTTTTCCTGTGTGCTTTTCATCATTTTTATTAGTTTTTTAATATTTGAAGCTATTTAGCTGTAATTTATTTTAATTTTAGTTTTAGTAATTTCAGTACTTCGATAAACTTCAATAAAACTTACTTCAGTTAGTTGCCAAGACAGCATTTCTCATTTTCATTTCAGTTATTAATTTCATCTGATATTTTATTTTATTTCAGATTTATTTAAATTAACAAAAACAATTTTTATTACTTTTAGTTAGCGATAACAACACCGCGCTGATCAGCCTGATCAGTTCTGGGCGGTTGTCAGTTGATCAGACCAGCTAAACCACCTTAAACCAGGAAAGACCAGCAAACCACCTTAGGCTGGATTAAACTGTTTCTTTTTTTTTTTTCAAAGCAAGAAAGCAAAATAAATTAAGTTCTATTTCGGAACCCTTTGTACCCTGTTGCCATGGAGACCTGCCAGGGTTGAGACACAGGTCACACAGAGCAGCTGACCAGGAATCAGACACACAGTATCAGAGAGAGGAGAACAGGAACTGCACAGATCAGAGAAATACAGACCCATGAGGAGGTGCGGAGGAGGAGGAAAACAGAGGAAGAACAGCAGGAAGTCAGTGATCAAACCCTCATCATGCAGCTACAGACTAAAACTAGTCCCTAGAAGCCCGTGGTCTTTTCCAGGAGTGTGTTTGCACCTCTTTGTCCTCCCGGTTTGACGCTACATCCGTCGGCGTGGGCTCCGTTTGCAGCTGTAGAGCACCGCTGGCGCTCTTGTTGCGCGTGTGGCCCCCGGGACGAGACGAGGCCCGACTGGAGCCCGGCGACAGCAGCTGAGGATGGAGCTGGCGGTTCGGGGAGGAGGGCGTAGAGGTCAACACCAGGGTTTTCAGAGCAGAGACCTCCGCCTGCAGGACATCAATCTGAGAAGACAGACGTATTTTGAGATTAAGAGCCTGAAGTGAGCAGAGAGTGAGACAGAAAGAGTGAGAACGCACCTTGCCCTGGGCCTCCTTCAGCTGCTTCTCAGCTGCCGCTTGTTTCACGTTGGCCTCTCGCACCATCTTATGAGCCTCCTAGAAATGAGAGATGAACGCACACAGGTTTGTGACATGAAATACTTTTAGGAAACAGACATGTCCTGTGTCTGACATGCTTCGAAACTTATTTTGCTAATGTTTTTATGCATGCAGCATTTTTAGCCAATTTTACACGAATGGTGAGACTACATGGAACATTTTTTTTAAATTATAAATTAAATAAAAAAAAACTTAGTTATAAATAAATATGATTCATGATTGAAATATGATGATTATTATTAATAACTACAAAATTAAATTGTATTAAATTGTAAAATGTGTTTTTTAATGTAATATTAATTGTAAGACTATATGAAATATTTGTAAAAAATGACAAATATAATTAGAAATTAAAAATGTTATTACAATTATAAATAAAAATTCATTATTAATTATATTATTATATATTATAATTATATAAATATATGAATTATAAAATATTTTTATATTTAATAATTAAATTACATTAAATTGTAGATTTTTTTAAAAATAATTTAACATTAATTGTGTGGCTCCGTAAATCAACAAACAAATAAATAAATATGATTTATTTTTAAATGTATATAATTATATTAATAAATTAATTATTATTATAATTATTTTATAATTTATTACAATATTCAATCATATTAAATTGTTAATTTGTTTTACAATAAAAATTAATTTGTCACCACAACATCATTTAAAATGAGCTACTAGAGGCAAAATGATTACTATAAAATTAAGAAACAGTGGCACAGCTTGATGACCAAAGATACAATCCCTTAAGCTAAAATGTAATATAATGTCAGTCTTCATGGCACATGTGTCAGTCTCTCTACACTGACACACAATAGTCTTCTCTGTTCACTGTCAATCTACTGCCAGTGATGATGCCACATTAGTCCCGCCCACCTCAAATAGACTGGCGGTCAATTCCTCCAGTTCCTGCTCCAGCTGATTCCTGACATGAGACAGTTTGACACACTCCTCGTCTTTCAACTTCAGCTCCTGAAAACACAGACGAGAGTCTATAAAGCATATTTGAATAGAACCGATTTGAATAGGAGAGCCTGTTAAATAAACAGCAGTCTACCCGAAAATGAAAATTTGCTGAAAAACACGCAGCTTTTTTCGCTTCACCAGATGGACTGATGGCCTGGAGTGGTGTGGATTATTATGATGTTTTTATCAGCTGTTTGGACTCTCATTCTGACGGCACCCATTCACATCCATTGGTGAGCAACTGATGTAATGCTACATTTCTCAAAACCTGTTCTAATGAAGAAACAAACCCATCTACATCTTGGATAGCCTGAGGGTGAGTACATTTCAGCAAATGTTCATTTCCGGGTGAACTATTCCTTTAAAGAACCAAAGCACTGATCTGAAGAACCTACAAGGAAACCTCAAGAACCTTTTACACTGAAAACTGGTTCTTGGCGCAGAACAGAATAGAATATGTGGTACCTTTTGTGCAGCATCCAGCTGCTCTCTGAGGAATTCTGTTCCCTTCTCCTTGATCTCCAGAGAGGAACTCCGCAGACGGGACATGTTGTACGTCTCTCGTCTGTGTGCTCCTGCCTCCTCCTCCTCCTCCGGGGGCATCTTCTCCCGCTGCCCCCCATCACCCCCCAGTCCAGGCCTCAGATCTGGCTCCAGGTCTACCAATCTGCAAGATTCACCAATTCACAAAAACACGATATCAAAAATCCAAAAGGAATATGTTCAGGATGCATCTTGGACATTAATTATTACATTTAAACAAAATGTTTCAAGTCTATAAAACTAAACTAGATCCCACTGTGATTCCTAACTGTCCTGTTGCCAGTGTTGGGGAGTAACTAGTTACATCTAACAGAATTATGTAATTTAATTACAAAATAAATGTAAATGTAATCAGTTACATTTACTGAGAAAAATGTGTAATTAAATTACAGTTACTTATGAAAATGTTAACGATTACAAAGGGGGTTACATTTGAATATTTTCACACACACAGATTAAATTACAGTGATTGCTCTAAAATATGAGACACCAATGTTTCAGGAGTTTAGGACACAGAATACGACACATGCTTAATTGATAACTGTTTTATTTCCTATTTGGGTTTATGTACACGCTTTATTTAAGATGAACTGTTTTTTTCCAAGGCATTGTTAGATACCAGTGTCTCCAGTCATATAGCTATGCAGAGATTTGATTTCAAAAACAGTATCTAGCTATTAAACTATTTCTTGTTAATTGTTATGATTTTAAATCAGTATTTAACCTCAGAATGATTTCAAAGTAAAAAGAGGTGCTAAAGTCTGATTTTGTGGTGGCTATATTTTATATTTTTAAAGCGAGTTTTGGGCAGTGCAGAGTAGGGCTTGTTGTTTGTCATTTCTCTGATCACAAATGCAGACATGGTTTTATGTTTACGCGGCGCGATGCAACGCAACACATAAAAAGACAGTATAAGTCATTATAATCCATAATTATGTCTCCACTGGATGCAACAAATGCCTCGTTTATAATGGGTTTTAATATTTTTGTCTCGTCGCTCCAGCCGGACAGGGCATCACGGTATGGTTTGGGCATCACAGTATGGTGAGGGGCGTAACATTTCTGTCACACGCTTGAGGTATTCAGCCAATCACAACGCACTGGATAGCTGGCCAATCACAGCACACCTCGCTTTTCAGACTGATGAGCTTTGTAAAAATCGATGCGTTTCAGAAAGGCGGGGCATAGAGGAGAAACAATAATGTACAGTATGTGGAAAATAATGTGTTTTTTTAACCTTAAACCGCATAAACACATTTCATTACACCAAATACACCAAATAATGTTCTTTTTAGCAACATCATATGACCCCTTTAAAATTAAATGACTATAATCTTAATTCAAGCGATGAAGACTTGTGAAAGTCTGACAGTAATCAGTGTGAGTGCTGCTGTGAGGTTAACCCTGCCTGCTTTAAATGTTTCAAAATGATTAACAGTTTAGAAAATTTTAGAAAAGTAACCAAATGTAATCAGTTACATTACTAAAGTAATTGAAATAGTTACACTACTTGTTACATTTTAAATAGGGTAACTTGTAATCTGTAACCTGTTACACACTTCCAAAGTAACCTTCCCAACACTGCCAATATCCAAAAAAGGACCATCTCCAAATTCCTTTTACAATATAAGAATAACCTAGTCATGAAAACATAACGCCACACCCTCCTGCATATAGTCTGACAGAGCAGTTTATGATTTCGTACACGATCAAAATCACTGACTGAGCTTCAGGGCGGTTTATGTAACTCTGCGCTCCGCGGTAGTCGCGGTATTTTCCGTCTGCGCTCCCCGCCCTTCCCCTCACCGCGCCCGGCTACAGGACTCCCGCGACCCGCGGTCACACGTCAACGGTAATAATGTGACAATCTAACAAAGTTACAGTGTTACAAAGTTGCAGCTCCGCTTTCCCGAAATGAACAGAGATAAACAGTAAGAAAAATACCAGTTAGATCTCTAGAAACTTTGAAGTTTTCCGAACCCGACTGAGCTCTACAGCTGAGATCCAATCCGGATAAACACTCCGGAATCCGGATCCGAGCGAGAAGTGTTTTGGGTCGGACAGTTTTGGCAGACTTTCCTCTTGAGATTGAGCAGGAAAAATGTCCAGCTGTCAATCACAGGTCACATGACCGAGCGGAGGCATCCAGGAATCACGTGATACGCCTCAGACAAATAGTTCAGTGTAACTATTCTATTCTGTATGCTATTTATGATTATTATGTTATTTTGTTCCATTCTGTGTGTTATTTTATGTGTTATGTTATTTTATGTTACACTGTTTGCTCAGTTTTAGTATGTTCCCATCCATGGTTCTGTTATGTTGCATATATAATTTTATGTGCTATGTTATTTTTGTTCTATTGTTTTGTATGCTATGCTGTGTTGTATTGTTCTTTCAATTCTGGTATGTTATGTTTGTTCCATTGTGTTATGTTTTCTATATTATTTGTTCCGGTCTAGTATGTTTCATTGTTATTTTGCATATTATGTTATGTCACATTAAATAGTTTGTTCACTTTTAGTAGGTTATGTTTGTTCCATTCTGTTATGTTATGTTAAATTATTTGTTCAGTTCTAGTATGTTATGATCGTTCCATCCTGTTATGTTATATTATTATGTTATGTTACATTATTTGTTCAGTTCTGGTATGTTATGTTGGTTCGATTGTGTTATGTTTTATTTTACGTTACATTATATACATTTATATGTTACGTTGTTATGTTACATTCAATTGTTTGTTCAGTTCTAGTATGTTATGTTTGTTCCATTCTGTTATGTTGTGTGTTGTTATACGTTGCGTTATGTTGTGCTATGTTATGTTACGTTACGCTATGTTATGTTACGTTGCGCTATGTCATGTTACATTGCGTTATGTGAAGTTACGCTATGTTACGTTACATTATGTTACATTAAATTGTTCACTTCTGGTATGTTATATTAAAGGTAAAGTAATGGTGTTAGATAGATATACCATGGTGTTTTGATATGTATCATGGTATTAAAAGACAAAAGTGCCATGTTTTTAAGACATATATCATGGTAGCATTATCAAGTACATGGTATGTTCAAGAATACTGTGGTACTAATATTTACAATAGTAGTAGTATAGTATTTCTGGAAGTATGTTGGAGTAACATGTATATGAATTTCAGTAGCGCTGGTATATTTCAAAGTACCATGATTGATATCTTTTTTGGACTTTATGGGATTACATATGGCATTGCCTACCATGCTACATATCCAAAAACATGGGATTACCTTTGTACCATGTCTAAAAACACGATAATACTGTGGCACTTTGATATACTATGGTGCTAATAAATTATATACCAAATCCATATACCATGGTATTTTCATATTTTGAATTTACTGCAAAGATGCAGTATGGTACTACCATGGTACATCCCTAAAACATGTTACTACCATAGTACATGTTCAAAATGTTTCAGAGTACCATAATATTACCATCACTTTACCATGGTATTTTTTTTTTGTAAGGACATGTACTTACTAAAGTACTACCATAAGGATTTGGGACATGGTACCATGACATTACCATGTTTATTTTTTAACATTTACCATATTTAGTAGCACAGCATTGTTGAAAGTATATTGGAGTAACATGTAAATACATTTCAGTACCAGTGGTTGTACCATGGTACTTTTTTAGGTTTGAAATGTATATGGTACTCCAAAAGGTATTTCAAAGAACAACATGGTCCTTTAATATGTACCAGGATACTAAATGATTACCATATTCATGTACAATGGCATTACCTACTATGGCACATGTCCAAAAAAACATGGTACTTTGATATACTATGGTACTCAAGCGTGTATGTTTGATTTTGGGTATCATGTTTGATCAAAATTATTGCTGGGGACAATTTAGTAGTCACTGGTTATCGACAGGGACATGTCCCGAGCATCCCTAATAAATTCTTCGCCCTTGATGGTACTAACTGATTACCAAATCCATATGGTCAAGTTACTGCAAAGAATGGTAAAACTTTATTTTAAGGTGTCATTGTTACAGTGTAATTATACATTTAAGTACTGAGTAACATTAATTAACTACATGTACTTACTATATGATTAGGATTAGGGTTTGTCTTAGTGTTACTCGCATGTAATTATGCATAATTTATTATTATTATAACAAAGCAATAAGCCCCAAGAAGCTGTGGTTTACAGTGAATTTATAACAGCTAAGGGGCGTTGTTTGGCACGACACGAAGCGGAGTTCCTAAAACCCCCTTAGCTGTTATAAATTCACTGTAAACCATGGCTTCACAGGGATTATTGCTTTTATAAAATGGTTATTCCATATACGTAGTAAGGTTTCACAAAATAAAACAGAGCAAATAAAGTGTAATGATATTAATAAAAACAGTATTCTTCCGCCAAACAAGTAGTTCCTCAGAAACAGTTGTGGTTCCAACAAAGTGTTTGCAGAGCAACACACCGAAGTAAACAAAGGTGTGTTTGTAGAGTAATTTACAACAGCTTCGAACTTGACTCAACCAATCAGAATCAAGGACCGGAACTATCTGTTTTATAATAGTAAGTACATGTAACATGTGTAACAAGGACACCTTAAAATAAAGTGTTACCCAAAGAATTGAATGGGTGGTGCATCTCTAAATTCATAATGTTACTGTTTTAACATCAGAAAAAAGCATTGTAAGGGTGTTTTGTCCGTGCAAATTATTGTTCAAATTTTCTTTCAGTCTACAGTGACAAAGAGTTTTACTTTTAATAGTTTCATTGGTAACACTTTACTTGAAGGGGTGTGCATAAGACTGACATGACACCTTCATAATCATGACATGACATATGTCATGAATATGAAGGAGGTTTTATGCACATTTATGACAGTCATATTCATGACGTGTGTCATGTCATGATTATGAAGGTGTCATGTCAGTCTTATGCACACCCCTTCAAGTAAAGTGTAACCGTTTCATTTAATAAATCACCAGTTATTGAAATATGCACTCTTTGATTGACAGGTGTATACTCACTGAAGAGCAGCGCAGGATGTTCGAGAAGCTCTCCGTGTACTGCGATCAGTACGCGCAACTGATTGCCGTGTCATTCGTACTGGGTAAACCTGACTTACAGTAGTGCTTTTTTTGGGATTAAAGCAATCAATTCTCAACTTCTCTCTCTTCCTGCAGGTTTCTACGTGACTCTTGTGATGACTCGTTGGTGGGGTCAGTTCGAGAGCATCCCATGGCCGGTGTTATGCCGAATTCTGCACCCCTGCCAGATTACAGGGGCGCAGATGAAGGGGCCAGACTCGTCCGCAGGAGTCTAATGCGTTATGCCAACCTGTCAGGCATCCTGATCTACCGCTCGGTCAGCACCGCCATCTACAAGAGGTTCCCGACCATGAACCACCAAGCAGGTAAACTGGGATTCAGGCCAAGAAATGTGGCCTAGAACAGCGATTAAAGCCATGTTTTGTGCCGGTACCCTTCAGTATCTGGGATTTAACCTCAAAGGGGAAACAGGAAGGAATTACGGCCAGATCCCTAAGAGCTTTGGCTGTATATAGTTCACACAAACGTAAATTATGTCATAATTTACTCAACCTCATGTCAAGTCACTTTTATTTATACAGTGCTGGACTGTTTTATTCTATACAATAAAAGTGAATGGGGCTGCAAAAATGACAAAAACCCTTTAAAAGTGCTTTGTACTTTTGTAGGGGGGCATTGTAATTGTACCAAATCCTTGTTAATGTACTAGATAAAGTCTGTAAGATTGTACCTTTTACATCCTAGTCTAGTTTTAATATTAGAAACAGTAGGCTACTAATAGTATTAGTTATGTATTTTTTTAAGCTATGCCTCTGGATAATTGATTTTTAGAATAGAGATCACCGTTCTCCCACGATTCTGAAAGCAAAACATTAGACAACCAAACTAAATAATTTGTAGGATAATTTACTTGAGTTTCTGAAAAAATGCTTATTTAATGTTATAAATGAGTCTATTTGAAAATATGTATTCATTTAAATGAATTCGTTACGTAAAAATAATTTGAAATAAATATATAATGTTTCGTCCGGAGATTTTGAACGTAGGCCTATCTCTTGAATGAATGATTCAGACATCAAATGCATTTTAACAGTCACTGGTCACCACCTACTGGCATAATGTAACATATACAATCTTTCTGGATCAGCGGCTGCACGAAAGCAGGTTTAAATATTCGGATGTGATTGTGATTTCAAAGGCTTAATAGACATAGCGGAATCATCGTCATTTAGAAATAAGATTGTGTTTGTTTGAATCGAGATCACGATCTTTTAATGATTAATCGTGCATACAAATGAGCCTGTAGCCTATGTATTTTTGTATGTCATATCTGTACCAGACCTCAAAGGTAACCAGGGCCCCCCCCATGATTTTTGGAGCTTGACAGCCCCTGATCACTGTATGATTTCATGCAAAAGATCAAAGTCAACTTTCTTCATTTTGGGAGAAAGTCATATGGGTTGAAAACTCTCCGGTACTGTAGGTCTGATGACGGCTGAGGAACTGAGGCAGTTAGAGGAACTGCCCTCCCCTCATACTAAGTTCTGGGTTCCCTGCATGTGGTTTGTCAGTCTGGCCATGAGAGCTCGATCTGAAGGACGCATCAATAATGACGGCGCAATGACCGCCATCCTCAACGTATGTCTGTCTGTGTATATATAGACTCATCACTCCTGTGATTCTGATTGTATATGTGTCATAAATATCACTTTTTTTTACGAGAATATTTCGTATAGAATAAAAATGTTTGGTTAATATCCAATTTTATTTTACTGTTTTAATGTTTGCCATTTATGATGATGGTATTTATCATAGAATTCCATTTGTAATATATTCAAGAAAACTCATATATGCAGTGCTGGGTAGTAACTGATTACATGTAATCTGGATCAGATTCCAAAAATTGAGTACTCGTAACTGGATAATACAGTATTACATTTTAAAATGTTCATAATCAGATTACAGTTACTTATTATGGATTACATGATTACGATATTCATAAAATGACAGTAAATTATTCATGATTTATTGATTCTCCCTAATTCTTTTTTTTCCCAAAAATCTTTGCTTGTCAAAATCTTTGACAATATTCACAATATAGAATGGCCATGTAAATAATTTTGCGTATGCAGGCACTGTGTAATATCATCGAGCCTACTGCACCCATGGTACGGCAGCAAAGATGCTTGATTATTACGCCGGAATGAGAGTATAGTTCCTAGCCATATCGGCCTAGAAAATCACAACTTTTCATTTTCCGTCGGTCTTAGTACACGATGTAACTACAGAAGAGTCCAGTTTTAAATAAGAAAAATATCGAAACTCTTTGGTCATTTTGGAGCGAGATGCTAACGGTCTAATCAGATTCAATGGTCTATGCTAAGCTACAGCTAAAAGTGCTACCGCCAGACCCGGCGATCGGCTGAATGGATTCGAAAACGGTAAAACTCAACTGTTTAACTCTAGGGGAGTTGGAAAATGAGCCTATTTTCAAAAATAGTGGAGTGTTCCTTTAAACAATTTGTAAATGTCCTGTGCTCTCTGATAGGTTGTAACCGTGGCTGTGTACAGTTACTTTTTGACTTGTCTGATTGGTCGGCAGTTCCTCGACCCCACCCAGGGTTACCCGGGTCACAACCTGGACTTCTACCTGCCTGTCTTCACCTTACTGCAGTTCTTCTTCTATGTGGTCTGGCTCAAGGTGTGTTATCTTACTAGTGAAGTATCGCATTAGTTAGGTCTCCACTCCACACTCACCGTCCCTAATAACTGGTTTTATCTAATAAAATGACCGTTTAGCTCTAAATAAACATTGCCTAATTATATGGGGTTCAATGCAGCTGACATGACATACACAAAATCTGGTTATACATACAAATTTAGCGAAACACCACTTTAATAATGGTTACATCACACTGATGTAATGCAGCTACATCATATTTAACAAAAGAAGTCAGAAAATAATTGCATTGGTGTGTTTTCAGGTGGCAGAGCAGCTCATTAATTCGTTTGGGGAGGATGACGATGACTTTGAGACGAACTGGCTGGTGGACCGTAATTTACAGGTACATCTGCTCCACTAATGACATGTTTCTTGATCTCCTTTGTGTCATTCTGTCTTGTCTTGCTCTGTGGATTTGTGTGTCTGGTTGTACAGTCTCTCTGGTAAAATCTCCCCACTTGTGTCTGTGTATTATAAGGTGCGCTAAATAATTTATTTGATTATGCATCATGGGGCAATATGACTTTCTATAGACATCTGTTGGCAGAATTACAGCATTGCAGTTTTCAGTTACTGATGCCATTGTAGAAATACTCATGCAAGACTATTTTTCACACAATATTACTTTATTTTGCACCTGAAAATATCTAATAATACAATTCATTATTTTTATATAATGGAGTATTTTTAGTGCACTTTTTTATACCTGCATCAAATCTTTAGTTTTGTGTTACATGAGCCAACATTGCAGCATTGCTAAGATGTTAAACATTAATATTTCTCCTTTTTGTAAGCACTTGTGCTTATACAAACATAAATAGATGTGTCTTTCCCCCAGGTGTCTCTGTTGTCAGTGGATGAGATGTACGATCTGGTTCCTCTGGTTGAGATAGATAAATACTGGGATGAATCTGAACCTCAGCCGCCTTACACAGCTGCCAGCGCAGAACACCGCAAACCCTCATTTAAGGGATCTGCTTTGGACATCAGGTGACACACATCCTCACACACACACACACACACACACACACACACACACACACACACACACTTAAACCCACCGATGTACAGCTACAGCACACACATGCACATTTTGGGTGCACAAACAAAATTCAGTCAAAACATGCTTCAGATTTTTATAAAAAAATATTTTGTAGATTCTCTTGACTCTATAGCCAGTAAAAGTGGCATGAAAAATAACTTCTTTTTTTTTTTACTTCTGTAATGTGACATTTCTAAGTGAAACAGGATATTCAGCTGCAAAGATAAACCCCCTCTATATGTAGTGTGTTAACAAGTAAATAAAGGTTAAATAATGATGATCTGGGTTTTTTAAAACAATACCAGATACTGATAACAGTAATTGTAATTTAATTTATTTCTTTTTCTTATTTAAGGCAGCACATGTGATTAGGGCAAAAAATTCACTGATTGATTAGTACATTACGACAATTTATTTGTATTACATGGTTTCTAAAATGTTATGTTTAAATAAATAGTTAAAGGGATAGTTCACCGAAAAAATGAAAATTCTGTCATTAATTACTCACACTCATGTCGTTCCAAACCTGTAAGATCTTTGTTCAGCTACGGAACACAAATTAAGATATTTTTTTAATGAAATCTGAGAGCTCTCTGACCCTGTATTGACAGCAACGCAACTGAATTGTTCCTAGGCCCAGAAAAGTAGTAAGGACATCGTTAAAATAGTCCATGTGACATCAGAGGTTCAACCTTAATTTTACGAAGCTACGAGAATACTTTTTGTGTGCAAAGAAAGCAAAAATAACGACTTTATTCAACAATTCTTCTCCCCGAGTTACCGTCTTCCGCTATTATGGAGAGTACCACGACACATGCGTGTATGTTCTAGAGCCCTGCATGGGCCTCAAATATAGGCCCTAGCCCGGCCCTGGCCCGAGACGCTCAGGCCCTAGCCCGGCTTTTGTCCGACAGCTTATCAGAATTACAGGCCCGAGCCCGACCCGACGGGCTTGCAGACCTCTAGTATGTTCCTCTGCATGTAAACAACACATGCGCGTGGTGCTGCTGACGTGCTGCTGCTGTTGTTTATGTGCAGAGGAAGGAATGTACACGAATGCGTTGTGGTACTCTCCATAATGGCGGAATACGGTAAACATTTTCAGTGTTTTGAGGAATTTTATATTATAAATTGTATGTTATATAAATCAGATGAATGATATATGAACAAACCTCTCTGTAAAAACCTTCAGAATATATATTGGAATAAAACCGTTTGGTGTACATAAATGTTGCTTAATTGGAGAAAAACTCATTTTGAGAAAACTGCCTTTAAAGATATGTATTATAATGAAAATCTACAGATGTAAAATTGGTAAAGTGTAATAAAATAATCAAAAACATAAATGACAAACAACAAGCGCTACTCTACACTGCTCAAAACTCACGTTTGAATAGTCAGTGGCAAATTCTTTAAATATGAAATACTTACAGGCTGTGAGTCAGAACAGCCGGCATTGTAGTCTACTCTCCCAAGAAACAGTCCTCCATAAAATGCGTCGTACACACTCGAATATTTGTTCTGAACTGTTCTGGAACAGTGTTGTTAATACAACTTAACCACTGATTTCTAGTCCTCTTTTGGAAGGCCAAACAAAGTATGTTCACTTTCACAACGAAACACAGCGTCTCCACAACATGGCGGCAGCAGCAACAATACTACAGCGAGAATCAATGTTACGCCTTCTTTCTTTGCGTAAACATTTGGGCGGCGTTATGCAAATCTTCCCCCATAGTGACATAGACATGTGGGGGCGTGTTAGAACGAGCCGTTTTAGGAGGGCGTGGACGAGTCTTAACTTTTATAAAGAATATCTCTTTGGTTTTGAGACTTTAATCTTTGCAACTTTAGGGATCTTATCTATTCACGAACAGCTTGTAACACTCCAAAGAGAAAGGAAAACTTGAAATCACATCATATGACCCCTTTAATAGAAATAGAACTGTCAAAAAAGTCAATTTTTATTTCATGGTGACTTTTAACCAAGTTGCATAGATCAGTAAAAATGAGCCTGGCAATATTTAAAAATTTAAAAGCACATTTTGTCTAACATAATCAAGGTCATCGTTCTCTCTCTGTCTCTCAGCGTTCCCAAAGAGGAAATGGAATTCCAGCACAATCTGGAGCAGATTAAAGAACACGAGGAAGCCAGTCATTCCATATTTCTAGGCAGTTTGAGTTGCATTCTGGGCGTCCAGTCGCCCAATTTGCCCTGCTCTATGCCCACATCCCGAGTCTCCCTCCTGCGGCGACGTTCCTGCGCCCCCTTCTCTTGCTTCCCCCTTTACCTCTATCCCGAGAGCTCTCCGAAGCCCAGACACGTCCGGAACGCTGAGATGGAGGATGTATTCTCATTCATGCCTCTATACAAAAGACCCGGTTTCTACAGTTGCCCTCAGACGCCCATCCACTGCATCCCTCCGTCCATTCCTCGCCCAAGACCACGAAGAGCGCATGGCTCCAACTCCCTGGCGCATCCGTTGATGGGCTCGCAAGTCCTGGCTCCGCCTGACACGCCCGCGGCTCCTTCCTCCGCCTTCCCTTGGGTGGGTGAAGACAGCGAACATTCGGGTCCCACTTTCTCCTTTCCAGACCCTGTGCCCGAGCTGTTACCCAAAGTATGGCAGAGTCAAGGGTTGCCGTCGCACCACCCCCTGCCTCTGCGACTCTCTTTGGAGACATCCCCATCTCTGTCTACACCCGAAAGGGTGTTTTCTTTCACTCCTCCAACTTGGTCGCAAGCTCAAATCAATACCGCCAGTTCAGGGAGTGTGAACGCAGCTGCGACTTCAAACAGCAACAACAACCTATGCAACGGCATGACAAACAACCCCATGCCAATCAGCAGAAGCACCACTGCAAGCACAGCCAATCCCGTCAGCCCAAGCCCCACAGTGACTCAGCAGACAGCCAATCAGCACAACTCTGCCAACGACTCTGGCATCTCATTGGCTGAGGGGGATCTGTTGGGTGCTGCGATGAAAAAGAAGGAACAGCTCTGAGTTAGGTGGAAAATACCAGCTTAGACCAGCATGGATTCTCTTCCAGACTGGTTTAGAGCTGGTCTAGCATGTTTTGCCTACATTTAAGACATTTTAAGAAACCTCAGTAGCGGAAGTCATCATAGCTGGGTAAACTTCTGCAACGGTGAACAGAAAATCCCATTTGCCCCAACAGCAAAAGAAAAAAAAATCCCCGGTAGACTTTCTGACATTCTAAAAGAGGAAAAAAATATTGAGAGATTGATTATGTTGAGAAGTGAGAAAGATGTTAAATTGCCATCACTCCCTTAGCTGTTGTATTAGAAACACTCATGCAGAAACTAGTTTTAAGTTAATGGCAAGGTAATAAAAAACAAAGTAAAAGCATAGTGCTTTTTTACTAAATATTAACATTTTAGACACGCCATCATAGTCTGTAAAAAGGGTGACATGCATAAGTTGATAAATTCCATCAATCAAACGGATAATTTGACATGGTTTCCAGTCATTATTATTTTTTTTTTATTATGTTATTATTTTTTATTATGCTGTACAGTATGTGGGTGGAGACAGGTGAAATCACTTGAACTTCTCCGTCTTGTCTATGTAACTCAGTGGTCATGTGATCTCCACTGTCACTCTCATTGATAGTTTCCATTTGCATAAACATTGTTGCAGAATATCTAAAAATATGTATTTTTTAGATTATAAAACCAAATTGTATAAAAAAGAGAAGGTCCAGATCCACACAGAGATCCATTCCAAACAGCCACTGGTGCAGAACAAACCTCTCAAACACAATGCATCATGGGACTGTAACAGAATTAAACGGTTTTGTACCAACCTGTGCACTTTACACTGATTATTAATTTTCATAATGAGATGAAAAGAGGGTAAAATCAAAGCCCTGTTTATTTTGGCTTGATTTTACTGCGGAATATTTATAGTCAGCATGCAAATGTTGAACATGTTTGACTTTATTATTTTTGCCACTTAGAAGGTATATAAACATGCATTTCTTCTTTATTTGTATGTATTAAGAGTAGGCATTATGGATACGTACCCAAAGGAAAACTAGCATATAGTTTTGTTTTGCAGTGCATTCAAATCTAGATTTTTTATTCATCTGTTCTTAAATAGTTTATATAAACTATAGGAATAGGAACCTTCTAGGCCTGTGTGATTAAGTGCTATTTTAGTATCATTAATATACTATTACAGTTTTTTATATTTTACATTTTAATTTTAGTTTAAGTTTTAGTAATTTTGTTGTGTTTTGGTCTAGATTTTTTTTCTGGCTCACTTTCACTTAAAAGCTTAAATAAATTCTGCATCTATTCTTAAATAATTTATATATCGGAATTTCCATGAATTTTCTAGGTCTGTGTGATTAATAAATCGCATATTAAGTGTTGTTCTAGTATCATAAATATTGTGCTATTATAGTTTTTAAAAATTTTGTATTTTTAATTTCCATTTTAATTTGACTACGATTTAGTAATTTGTGCTTTTGGTGTAGATTTTTATTTTGTGCTAACTCACTTTCACTTAGACAGGAAAAGCTTAATGAATTATGCATCTATTCTTAAACTTCATTCATCATTAATTATGCATGTCTGTTCTCAAATGTCTCTTGTTCTTTTTTAGTTACATCCTGCCAGTAAATATCTTAAAAAAATATATATATATATACACATACACACATATATATATATATACACACATACATACACACACACATGTATTTATATATACATACATATATATATATAGGAACTCAATTCATAAGAACATAAAAAAAGACCAACAATTTTGCTAGTATTATTTTTTTATTGAGATCAACACATTTGAATGATTTCATATAGAATATTGCGTATAATGTGGACTATATCAACTGTATGGCTTATAAAGGGTTCAGGCAGGATCTCTAGTAAACTACAGCAGAGTTTGCAACACGTCTGTCTGACACTCATATGGCATGACATGCTTGGCGGACTGACTGCATCATAAACACAGAGAGAGATTGTCTAAGAGCTTTCCTTTCCCAGAGTGTGCTTGTCAAACAGATATTCGGCCATGCCGTTCTGAGGGGCACCCATCCGCCGCAGGCTGCTCACCCAGTCCGCCAGCTCTTTAATGGACTTCACCTGCTCGTCCAGGTAATGCGTCTCCAGGAAATCACAAACCTGTGACAGAAAGATTCAGAAATACAGAGACAGCTTTTCCCTTTTTGGGTGAAATGACCTTTGTGACCTTTTTGGTTGCTTCACCACTAACAATCAGTTACAGTAATTACATTTTAATTCATAGTTTCTACATAAAAACTCTCGATCTGATCTAGGGTCAGTTTTGCCTTTCATGTTCTTATGAATGAGATTTCATAGACAGATCTGATCCGAAACTAGCACTCTTGAGCTCAAACCCTCCAAATTGGAGATGAAACAACTGAACGGATGAATTATGTGTCTATTTCCAGCCCACTGGAGGCATTCTGGGTAACTCCCAAAAGAAAAACTGACAGACAAAGCCTGTAGTCGCACCTCTTATGACTAGGTACCAAGGTATTACAGTATTGTTTTATATATAGTAATATCATAAGGGTTTTCAAACGTTCTGACTAACGAATTTCTTTATTACTTCATAATGATTTTTAAAATAATTTCTCACAAATAGAAATTTCTAGCCAATAAAATAGTTTGCATCTGAGCATAACTAGGAAATTCAGATTAACTTTAGGAATTGCCATGACTTTTCTATGCCTGTTTGATTAATAAATCACTTCAGTTTTAATTTAGCATTTATTTTTATCATTGCATCATTAATATACTATTATAGTTTTTTTTTCATAATTTGAATTAGTTTTTATTTTAATATTTTAAATGTTTCATGTTTATTTTAGTTTAAGCTTCAGTAATTTAGTTGTATGTTTTTGTCATTTTTAATAAGTGTAATAATATAGTTTTATTCATTCTTTTAGTACTTTAAAATAAATAAACTAGAAATGCTGACTTCAAATTGCAACTTAATGAGATTAAGTTTAATAATAAATAAGTTAAAGTTTTTTTTACATTATGTATTTTTTACATATTTTATATGTAAAGTCATGCCATTTTAAATGAGTGATTAACAGGGATTTCTTTATCTATAAAAACATTAAAAAACATTTTTGTTATTTGAAATAAATGTTAACTAAAAATACACAATCAATATTTTTTTTTTTACATATTTTAGTCAATGTTTATTTATAAATATCAAATAAAAAAGGTTTTAGCTACAGAAAAAAAATAATGTGTAATATTATTTTGCATGTACTTACATGTGGATCATTGTGTTGAGTTGCCACCTTGTGAAGCTCCAGTAAGGACAGATTTACACTCTTTTCCAGAGCCAGAGCACATTCCAGCGCTTCCAGACCACTGCCCCACTCATCCCGATCCGGCTTCTGCACGCACACGCGCACACACACACACACACACACACACACACACACACACACACACACACATACACGACAAATGCTCATTTACTCCATTCATTGCACATTAGAGAGACAGCGCTGTCCCATACCTTGATGTCCTGCAGGTAGATCCGTCCTCCTCTTTGGTTCTGCAGACTCATCAGCTTCTCCGCATGTTCTCGCTCCTCCTTAGACTGCTCGCGGAAAAACTTGGCAAAGTTGGGCAAAGACTTGTCATCCCTGTCAAAATAATACCCCTGGAGAGAAGAACAGTCAACCATCAACCCTTATAAAACCACCGAAGACAATTCATTCTATTAATACAGAGCTCTAGCGATCAGTCATGTAATAAATGCCTGCTCTCACCATGGACAGGTAGACATAAGAGGCGTAGAGCTCCAGGTAAATCTGTCTGTTAATGGCTGCCTCACACTCCTGATGGAAGCTCTGCCTCACCTGAGAACTCATGATTCTGAAACACACATCATTCAAACATAACACCTCAAAATTGTAACAGTATATATATATATATATGTAATAATATTGGTTTTGTAACTTGTAAATAAACACACACACACACTCAAACTCAAACTCACACACACACACTCACACACACTCAAACTCACACAAACACACTCACACACACACACACACACTCAAACTCACACACACACACTCATACTCACACACACACACTCAAACTCACACACACACACTCACACACACTCAAACTCACACAAACACACTCACACACACACACACACACTCAAACTCACACACACACACTCACACACACTCAAACTCACACACTCACACACACTCAAACTCACACACACACACACACACACACACACACACACGCACACACACACACACACACACACACACACACACGCACACACACACACACACACACACACACACACACGCACACACACACACACACACACACACACACACACGCACACACACACACACACACACACACACACACACTCACACACACTCAAACTCACACACACACACACACACACACATATATAGACAGATATATAAAATATAATATTGAATATATTTGCAAATATATGTATATTAAATTATATACACATGGATTTTTTTGTTTTAGCTAAAACCAGCAAACCAGTTTCATTACCTGAACTAAAATAAATATGAACTGAAATAAAATGTTACACAATTATTTTATTTCACATATATTTCAAACAAATATTTCACATTTTTAATGGTTTTAGTGAAAGCTAAAGAAAACCCTTTTAATCACTACTTTTCAAATTTCATGACAAACTATGTAAAAAAAAAGTTAATTTTTTTACATAGTTTATATATAGAACTTAAACTTATTTTATATCATTTAGTTGCCAATGCAACATTTGTGATTTTAATCTGAAGTACTAAAATAACTAAAACAGAAATAAAAAAAGAATAAAACCTATATAGACATAAAAAAAAATCACAACAAAATTACTAAAACGTAAACTAAAATATATATGAAAAAGGAAAATACAAAAAAACCCCGAATTTTGAATAAACTGTAACAGTATATTAATGATACAACGCTAAAAATAAACGGTAAAAATGATAAAACACTTAACAAGTGATTTTATGCTCATTTTGCACTTTTATTTCAAAGGATCTGCAAAGATATTTAATTTAAAGCACATTTAATATATAAGAAGGTGCAATAATATGCAAATAAGTAATCAGCAGCCCTGTTTATGGAATATGGATTGATATATTAGCCTACTTACCCTGAGACGATATGAATGACCACGCGTGATTTCACAATATACTGCTTAAAACAAATCAGACAGACCCACAAAGAGACAGGAGCCGCTCTCTGTCCCAAACACGAATGAAATGAGTCGCAGTAGAGCGTGTGGTGAATTATAGCGCT